>NC_080173.1:90846872-91146872 GCF_950295315.1 Erinaceus europaeus
TTTTTTTATTGCTACCAGGATTATTGCCAGGCTGGGTATCTGCACAGTCAATCCACCATTCCCAGCATTCCCAGCATCCATTATTCCTTTTATATTTTTGATTGGACATATGGAAACAGAGCACAGGAGGAGATAGAAAGGGAGATAAAAAGAGAGACACCTGCAAACTTGATACACCTCTCGTGAAGCGCCCCCCCCCACACTCTGCTGGTGTGCACTCAGTCAGGTACACCCTGACCCAACCCCAGTCAACCACCTTCAATACACTCTAGGGTGAAGCGTAGGGCAAAGGATGAAGGAAAGGGAGAGCTGTCAAAAGACATTCGAAATAGGGAGCCAGGTGGTGATGCACCTGATTAAGTATATATATCACCATGTGCAAGGACCTGATTTCACTCCTTGCTCTCCACCTGTAGAGGGAAAACTTCATGAGCAATGAAGCAGGGCTGCAGGTGTGTTCATTTCTTTTTTTTTTTAATTGATTTAATAATGATTGACAAGATCATTGGATAAGAGGGGTACAATTCCACACAATTCCCACCGTCAGAGTTCCACATCCCTTCTCCTCCATTGGAAGCTTTCTTATTCTTTATCCTTCTGGGAGTATGGTCCCAGCATCGGATCATTACGGGGTACAGAAGGTGGAAGTTCTGGTTTATATAATTGCTTCCCCACTGGAGATGGGTGTTGATAGGTTAATCCATACCCCCAGCCTGTTTCTATCTCCCCCTAGTGGGGCAGGGATCTGGAGAGGTGGGGTTTCAGGACACATTGGTGAGGTCGTTTGTCCAGGGAACATTGTTGACATCATAGTAGCATCTGAAACTTGGTGGGGTTTGCTGGTTTGCTTTTCCTGTGTCCTTTTTAGCTCCTTTTTGGTGATTTGTGAATGAGTTAGAATATTCCACCATGGTTCCTCTTTGTCCTCTCCTCTATAGTTTATCTCCTACAGGCTGGAAATCCTGTTCCTGCTTCAGGTGTCTGTATTTCTCTACCCCTCTGTATGTCCTCTCCCCTCTCAATTTCTCTGTTCTGTCAAATGAAAACAAAGAAAAAAAATGGCTGCTGGGAGTACTGGATTTGTAGTGAAGGCACCAAGCCCCAACAATAACCCTGCTGGTAAAATAATAATAAATTAATTAATTAAGACAGCCATAATAGCCTTAATAAGGGGTTCTGTTCTCCTTAAAGTACATTGGAAATCCATTGGAAAGTTTCGAGCACAGGAGTACTTTAAACCTATTCATATTTTAGAAGATCATTCTGGGGTACCAGTGAGATAGCTTAACTGGTGAGACACCTGCTTTGCCATGCACACAACACAGTTTTGAGCCTTGAATGCAACAGGAGACACTGCCATGCTGTTCTCCACACCCCCTCCCTTTCTCTCTGTCTCAAAACCAACAGGAGTAGTGAAATCATGCACCAAGCACAAAAAAGAAATTCTGACTTGTGTGAAGAAAAGAAAGAAAAAAGGTCTTAAAGAGGCTGCCAGGATAGCCTGAAGGTGCTTCTTCCTGAGCAAGTGCTCTCTGGGTTGGAGAGAACACAACTGGAGCCGATCTAGGCTGCTGCGTGGGAGAGGGATCAGGAACTCAACTCGTGCCACACTAACTTCGCAGGAGATACACTCTGGAACTCTTGGAGCCGGAAAGCAATTTCCAAGTGTCTTTATTCAGAAGAGGAGCTGTATTTATACTCTCCAAGTAGGGTGGAAACAGGATGTGACATAGAGGGTGGAGCGAAAAGGGAGTGGTGGAAAATCAGGGTGTGACAAGGAGAGGGGGCGGAGCAGGCAAGAATTCTACCACAGAACCACCAATGCCCTGGAGGGAGGGTAGTGCTTTATGTAAATATAAAAGTGATTTATGTAAATAGACCGCAGCTTTGAGTGGGATCAAACCAATCCCATACAGGCATACTGGTGCTTAAGCAGGATTAGAGACAGAAGCCGGGGGTAGCTGGCATACTACCCAACAAGAGGCAAAAGTGAAAATCGAAAGAATAGTAAAGTGATTGTTACAGCTAACTAAGAATTGCGAGTTAATGTAATTTAGCATGAGACTGAAGATCAAGAAAAATAGGGGCCCAACAGTGGTGCACCTGGTTGAGTACATACGCTATAAAGCACAAGGATCCAGATTCAAGCCCCTGACCCCACCTATTAAAGGGAAGCTTCTTGAGTGTTGAAGCAGTGCTGCAGGTGTCTCTCTTTCTCTATCTCCCTCTCCCTTATTAAATTCTCTGCCTCTATTACTTACTTAACTAATTTTTAAAAGAAATCAACTATAAAAAGATGAAGAAAAATAATTAAGTTTTGGTGATAAATTGGGGAAAAAATGAAAAAAAAGAATAGTTTTGCCATAAGTTAAAGATCCTTCTATATTCCTAATGGGGGGCAAAGTAAATGTATATCATTGGAGCCACCAACTATAAAATTCCTGTATCCAATCCAATTAGTGCTGTTTTTACAGCAGAGTGCATTAAGATAAATGTGTCAGTGTCTATGCCATTTTTATTTATAAGAAAGGGAGATAAAATAAAGACTTTTCCAAGCCTGCCATGTAGAAAAATGATTTGTCCAGTCCACTTGCTGAATAACAAACAGTAAAGTCTTCTAGTTTTATTGTTGGCATTATCATAAAGAACATGATGTTCTTATTATCTGGCTAAGGGGGGGTCATTCTGTGTGATGCTGTAGTGAGTTATAATCCCTAATTAGCAAATAACATCAGTTAATTTTCAATTCCACTATCATGAATATCTGTGAAATTGGTTTTCTCTCTCTCCCTCTTCTCTTTGATGATACTTTTGTCAGAAATCAGAAATGCTTTTGCTTTGTTCCCAGATGTGGATTAATTTTCATTTGAATTATAAGGCTCTTACTAAAAATCTATCAATGCACCTTCAGAGATTAGGTTACACCAATGATGAGTGACTTAAAGTTTTGTCATAATTCCAAACCTACCCACTACTTCATTCTTGAGAAGTTCAATGTTCCATAAATTAACCTTGGCAAACTATTTGATTCACATTCTTTGGCAAGATAGGTCTAAAATGAAAGGTGGTTAACAGCACAAAGAAAGCTGTAGAAAGGTGGTTTCATCACTGCGAACATAAATGACTTAATAAATATTATTGACAGAGTATATAAATTTTACCAAAATGTTTTTAAAAACCACAACTTCTAGCATCTTTAAAAATATAGAGCAGATATGGGAGGACTTCTGACACAAATGAGGTCAGATAATTGCTCTGCTCCCTCAGGGGCTTTGGAAACATGCTTTTATACTTTGCTTTGCTTTTACTTATTTTCCCCAGAGTTCCTGTTGTTGTAAAAAATTTGAGAGGCAGAGACAAAGAGAGACAGAGAAAGAGGGAAACACCATAGTACCAGAACGTCCACCTGTCCCTAGGTAGTATTCCCATCTTCTACTACAGTGATAACAAGGCACATGTCCTACCTGGAAAACTAAATCTCCACTGTCCATAGTATTAAATAAGATTTTAGGGGGCTGGGTGGTAGTGCAGTGGGTTAAGCGCACATGGCACAAAGCGCAAGGACTGGCAGAGGGGTCCCAGTTCGAGCCCCCCACTCCCCACCTATAGGGGAGTCACTTCACAGGGAGTGAAGCAGGTCTGCAGGTGTCTATCTTTTTCTCCACCTTTCTGTCTTGCCCTCCTCTCTCCATTTCTCTCTGTCCTATCCAACAACAATATCAGTAACAACAATAATAATAACCACAACAATGATAAAACAAAGGGCAAATAAAGGGAAAAAAATGTCCTCCAGGAGCAGTGGATTCATGGCACTGAGCCCCAGCAATAGCCCTAGAGGCAAAAAAAAAAAGATTTTAAACAATTCAAATCCTTAATACAGGACAAGAATTCAGTGTCAGCTAATGCATATTGCAGACATGCATGTTTATATGCAGATACACAGTGCACACAAATACGGAAACAGTATCCCAGACTTTAAAAAAAAAACTATCAGATGATCAATATGTCTATTATGAGGTCACTCTCTCAGTACTTTTCAAATTACTGATCACTCTTGCCTGGATTGACTTGTGTCTAAGTAAGGTAATTAAACGGTCCACAGTTGTGGAAACTGACAATGTTTCAATAGTATTTTAATCCCTGATTTGGAGCTCAGTGGCTTAAAAGCCTCTTTTGTTCTTTTTCTTCCCTGTAGGCTATAGGAGCCTGAGGACTATTAAACTGTAAGTAAGCTTCTTAGCTTAATCACTGACTCCTGACTATGAGATAAAGCAGGGTGGGGCAGATAATCCAGTGATTATTCAAAGAGACTTTCACAGCCCCATGGCTAGGTCACAGAGGTATAGATCCTCTCCTGAGTCTCCTAGTTAGTTCTCTGTCTCCTGGTGTCAGCACAGGACCTCCCTGCCACTGCTCCAGGTTCTGAGGGCAATAGCAATGGAGACTCACAGTTGCATTTGGTGAGTCTTAGGGGAGTCCTCTCCTCCCTTCAGCCATCCCCTTGTTGGTGAAACAGACTGGAGGTGATGTCTCAACTGATAAACTGCGGAACTATTACCAGCCACTTAATCTCTCCCTAGGCTACTCTCTGTCCACGAGCCACATGTGTTTGCACTCACCTGTGATTTGGTGGGTTCCTAAAGTCCTGCCTTGTTGTGGTTCCAGGTGGTCTCCTTTGGTATTCCTAGTTGACCCAGGAGAGGAGAGGAGAAAAACACAGCAGCTGCTCTGTAGCCCCGCCTCTGGAAGTCTCTGATCAATATGTCTATTAACATTTGCCACATGGTTCTACAGTCATGCATGTGTCTGTTTTTGAGGCGACAATGCATCTATTTTCAAAATAGTAAAGGCACAAATTTTAAATACACCATAACTAGCCATCACAATCAGATTTCTCTACACAAGAGGGAGAGTTACAAAATTGGCAAGTGCACATTTCAGTGACCTTTCTGAGCCTCACCCATATGCAGACCATGTGAACTGTAGATTCTCCTTTGTTCATCTCCAACAAATTGTCGTTCAGATACACCAGGCAAGAATGCAAATACCTTAAACCTGAAGTCACCATTCTTTAGCTTTTGATGCTAATGTAACACACTCCTGGATTTTTTTTTTTTTTGGAATGGGTTTGTAACAAGGTGAATTTATAATGAAATAGTTTTTTTTCCAGGATAAAAGCAGAAATGAGTAACGTTCCTGAAGAAAAATAGTGTATAAGCCAGGAAACAGTACTATAGAGATGCTTAAACTTTCTCTAAAATGAGTAAGGACAATGGGAATAAAAAATATCATTGTGGAAGATACGGCATATAGACCTAGAGAGAGAAATTCAAGTTATCTCTCAAATTGGAGGTGGCATGAACTTGTGGGAGGAACAACTAAATGGAAACTTTGAGTCCCAAGAATTAGTTGTGTCTGACTAGAGGGACAGTTTTCAATGAATCTGTGGTAACCTCTCCTACCTCCTACATCAACTACTCAGCTGTTAAAGTCTTAACTATCTCATGGTATTGCTCTGCAGATTACAAAGGAAAAAGTGAGGCAGGCATGGTACACCCAGTTAAGAGGGCATGTTACCATGCACAAGCACTTGGGTTTTAGCCCTCACTTCCCACCTGCAGAGGGGGGATGGATGCTACACAAACGGCGAAGCAGGTCTGCAGGTGTTTATCTTTCTCTCTCCCTCTCTATCTACTCCTCTCCTCTTCATTTCTCTGTTCTATCAAATTAGATAGAAAGGGAAAAAATGGCAGGGGGAGGGGGATAGCTGCTAGAAGGAGTGGATTCATAAGGTTGGCACCGAGTCCCAGAAATAACACTGGTGACAATAAAAAATAAAGTAAAATTAAATAATTTTAGAAAGTTAATAGTATATGTGACAGTGAAGAAATGAAGCATGAAAATAGTGCAATTAAAAAATTCACAGGGGGCCACCTGGTTAAATGCTCACATTACAGTATGCAAGGACCCAGGTTCAAGCCCTGCATGGGGAAAATTTCACAAGCAGTGAAGCAGGGCTGCAGATGTCTCTCTGTCTTTTCCTTCCCTTTCATTTTATTTTCTGTTTGTATCCAATGATAAAGAAATAGAAATATTTTTTAAAATATTTATTTCAGTCTTTTGGTGGTGGGAATAGTGTTTATGTATTCTCCTCTACTCATGACCACAAAATGTGAACTCAGATCTACAGGGATGCAGAGGTCACATAGGTTCCTAAGCTGCATATGGGAGCTAGATCAGGTCAAATTGATGTGGTTTACAGTCAACTACATTTATACACCTTTCCCATATTTGGGAGCTACTCTCTTCCCTGATCCAGCTTTCTGGTTCTTTTTCCAGCCATGACATCATCTCCCCAGTCAATAATTTGGTTCCACCTGCATATCAGATGTCAATCTCAGAAAAACAAAAACAAACAAACAAAACACTAATATAGTTATGGGCCCTTTGGAATATAACTAGAATAGGCCTACTAATTATCTACAAAACGGAGACCCCCAACTCTTCATCTGCACTATTCCAGCCTTTAGGTTCATGATTAGTCAACATTTTTTTTGGCTTTATATATTAACTCTCTTTTCAGCCACCAGGTTCTAGATGCTACCATGATGCCAAATGGGCTTCCCTGGGCAGACGACCCCACCAATGTGTCCTGGAGTCCCGCTTCTTCAGAACCCTGCCCCACCAGGGAAAGAGAGAGGCAGGCTGGGAGTATGAATTGACTTGTGAATGCCTATGTTCAGCAGGGAAGCAATTACAGAAGCCAGACCTTCAACTTTCTGTACCCCATAATGACCCTGGGTCCATACTCCCAGAGGGATAATAGAAAAGCTATCAGGGGAGGTGAGGGGATAGGGAGTTCTGGTGGGGGGATTGTGTGGAGTTGTACCCCTCTTACCCTATGGTTTTTGTCAGTGTTTCCTTTTTATAAATAAAAATCATATATTTATATGTATATGTAAATTTCATGGGGGAGGTGTGAGTGGGTGGAACATAAGAGTATTTTTTAGGACTTTTTCATGAGATTCTGTAGTAGTGGATCCATGACACTAAATGTTTATCAAACCCATAGAAGATGCAACACCAAAAAGTGAGCCCTAATGTGAACCCTGGACTCTGGGTAATAGTAATATACCAAGGCAAGTCCATGACAGAATCAGAGGTCCCATTCCCGTGGGATATGGGATATTGATAAATGAGGGGGGGTTGTGCATCTGTGGGGAGATCTGAATCCTCTCCATTTTTCTGTGAACTTGAAATATTTCTGGAAGGACAAATAAGCAAACAAAACAGTTCTATTTTATAAGTCCTATGTGAAGAGGCATAGCAAAGTTTGTGACCTCTTTTAAATTTAAGTCTGAATCAATTTCTATCAAAATTGCCTATCTGACAACAATGACCTATCACTTCACTCCTGTGAGAATGTCATACATCTGAAAAGTTAATAGCAACAAGTGCTGGAGAGGTTGTGGGGACAAGGGGACCCTCCTGCAGTGCTGGTGGGAATGTAAGTTGGTCCAAACCCTGTGCAGAGCAGTCTGGAGAACTCTCACTAAGCTAGAAGTGGATCTACCCTATGACCCTGTAATTCCTCTGCTGGAAATATATCTTAAGGAACCAAACACATATCATATCAGCACAATTTGTAATATCCAAAAACTGGAAGCAACCCAGGTGTCCAACAACAGACAAGTGGCTGAGAAAGTTGTGGTCTATATACACAATGGAATACTACTCAAAATGGTGAAATCACCTTCTTCGCTTCATTTTGGATGAATCTTGAAGAAATCATGTTAAGTGATATAAGTCAGAAAGAGAAGGATGAATATGGGATGATCTCACTCATAGAAGTGGAAAACCAAGAACAGAAGGGAAAACACTAAGCAGAACTTGAACTGGATTTGGTGGATTGCACCAAAGTAAAAGACTCTGGGGGAAGGGTTCAGGCCCTGGAACAGGATGGCAGAGGAAGACTTAGTGGGGGTTGAATTGTTATGTGGAAAACTAAGAAATGTTATGTATATACAAACTATTGTATTTTACTGTTTACTACAAACCCTTAATTCCCCAATAATGAAATTAAAAGAAAACTACCTATATTTTCAAAGTATATTTATAAAAAGGAATTTCATTGCAGAAGGATTCAATAGAATTGAACATTCCCTGACCTTTTTATTTTATTTTTTAATCTGTGAAACTTTCTGGGCTGACATTTTCAGGTAGAGAGAGAGAGGGAGAGGGAAGCGTAAGAGGGAGAGGGAGACAGAGAGATAGAGAGTGCATCAGCATGACAGGGTACCAAAGCTTCCTCCAATGACCTAGGGTCCAGGTTCAAACCCAAGTTTTGTGCCTGCAGCTCTCATGTAAGGTATATCACAGGTTCAAATGACACCTTTTTTAAGTTTCCTCTTCCTGAACACTGAGACAAAGTGAGGGTATTGCTGGTTACAAAACCTCCCACAATGAACATCCTTTACCATTATGCTAGCTGGTTTTAATCACACTTGGGAATCTTCTCTTCTCAGGCGTACTCACCTGGAATGTACTCATTTTAACAGTCAGATGTCAGTTTTAGTTAACTTGTTCTAACTCCCTCAGTGGGTTGTGTTGTTTCAGTAAGAAAGAATTATCTTTCCAGACAGTATCCCTAGTACTTAAAGCTCTTCTTAGTGACTCACAGTCCTGGAAACATGAGGGGCAGGGGAAGGGGGAAAGGGAAGAAGCCCACAGAGTTGATATTGTGCACCGAGTAATTTCACGGACCCTCCCCTAGTCCTCCCAGCACATGGCACTGGGCTAGTACTTCACCATTCCTTAGCCATAATAGGCATCCCGGGTTAATGAAACCAGGCAAGCATGATTTGTAAGGTCACCTGAAGCAGGTCAGGGATGTATGGGCTTCCATTCTGTTTTCTGGGGAGCGGGGAAGATGTCAGATAACACAGCTGAGCAAAGGGAGGAATTAGGAATGTGACTGGTTGCAAAAGAAAGAAAGAGTGAGCTTTGGAAGCGAGAGCAATCTCCCAGATCAGATCACACTTTGTGAACCAGAAGTAGTTTCATCATCTCTGCAGAGAATGTAACATTGCAATAAGCCCCGAATGGAATCAGTCAGACAAAACCATCCCTACATCCCAGGCACCATCAAAGCAATTTCTGTTACAGTTATTTTTTAAAATACACCAGAACACCAGATAATATATCTTGGTAGGTATTCCAGATAGGAGATGTAGCCAAAAACTCTCAAGAAATATATATATATATCTCACCACGGCATACCTCACTTTATTGGACTTTGCTTTACTACACTTGGCAGATATGGTGGGTTTATTGTTGTTGTTATTGTTTGTTTGAAATTGACTTGAAAGTCTGTGGCAACCCTGCATGGAGCAGATAAAATAGCATCATTTTTTTTTTTGTCTTAAAGCTTGTGCTCAGTGCATGTCTCTGTGTCACAGTTAATTAAGACATATATATATATATAGATATAGATATAGATATAGATATAGATATAGATATAGATATTATGCACTTAGTACATTACCATATAGAGCAAAATAAAACTTTTTTATGTTCATGAAAAACCAAAAAAATATTAGGACTTGTTTCATTACGACACTTGTCGTATTCAGTGTTCTGGAACTGAACTTGCAGTATTGTTGAGTTATTCCTATATATTTCTTTTCACCTGACTGGTAAGCTAATAGTTTAAAGGATAGTTGTTGACAGATAGGTACCTCTATTCTATGCATGATTAAGTGTCTGCAAGACACCCTCCCTCCCCCCCATCATCAACCACCAGGACTTAAACTCTCTTGCCTAACTTTTTTTTTTTTGCCTCCAGGGTTATTGCTGGGGCTTAGTGCCTGCAATTCGAGTCCACTGCTCCTGGAAGCTTCCCCCACCCCTTGTGTTGCCCTTGTTTTCATTGTTGTTGTTGCTATTATTTACTGTTGTTGTTGCTGTTGGATAGGACAGAGAGAAATCTAGAGATGAGTGGAAGACAGAGAGGGGGAGAGAAAGATAAACACCTGCAGACCTGCTTCACCACTTGTGAAGCAACGCCCCTTCAGGTGCGGAGCCGGGGGCTCGAAGTGGAATCCTTACACCCGTCCTTGTGCTTTGCGCCATGTACGCTTAACCTGCTGCACTACCACCCGGCCCCCCTGGCCTAATTTTATATGTAGTAAGTTAGATGCAAGGTATGCTGAAGTTTAGTGTGAGATAATCAAAAGAAAAATTAGTGGGGCTGAGCAGTGGTGCACCCAGTTAAGCACACTTATTACCATGTGTAAGGCCCAAGCTCCCTCTCCCCAATCGCAGGGGGACACTTCACGAGTGGTGAAGCAGGCATAAAGAAGAAGTAAAGGCATAAAGATGTCTATTTCTTTCTTTTTTTTAATTTTCCCTTTTGTTGCCCTTGTAGTTCTTCACTGTTGTTGTAGTTATTATTGTTGTTATTGATGTCGCTGTTAGACAGGACAGAGAGAAATGGAGAGAGGAGGGGAAGGCAGAGAGGGGGGGGAGAGAAAGATAGACACCTGCAGACCTGCTCCACCGCCTGTGAAGTGACGCCTCTGCCAGTGGGAAGCCGGGGGGCTCTAACCCGGATCCTTCCGAGGGTCCTTGCTCTTTGTGCCACGTGTGCTTAACCCGCTGCATACCGCTGGACTCCCAAAGATGTCTATTTCTAGCCCTTCTCTCTATCTTCCCCTTCCCTCTAATTTTTTTTCTGTTCTGTCAAATAAAATAGAAAACAAATAGTAAAAAGGAAAAAAAATGCCACTGTTAGCAGTGGATTATTAGTAATGGACAAAGCTCCACTGATAACCATGGTGGTAATAAAAAAACAATTATGAAATAAATAAATAAATAATAAAAATCAGCAAAATAAGAAATAAAAATATATTTCTGTATTCCAGTCCCCTATAAAAATATATTCTAGTTTAAAAAAGAGAAAGGGAGCCTGGCAGTAGCGCAGTGGGCTAAGCGCAGGTGGCGCAAAGCACAAAGAACAGGTAAGGATCCCAGTTGGAGCCCCCGCCCCACCTGCAGAGGAGTCGCTTCACTAGTGCTGAAGCAGGTCTGCAGGTGTCTGTCTTTCTCTCCCTCTCTGTCTTTCCCTCCTCTCTCCATTTCTCTCTGCCCTATTCAACAATGACGACAACAAGAATAACTACAACAATAAAAGGGGGGGGACTTCCAGAGTCATGACTGTAAAGTAGTATCAGCTGCCTTTGTGTGTTGCTCTCCTGGGTTAACTAGGAAAAACAATAAAAATCAGCTGAAAACTCAACAAACTGCAACCAAGATCTCTACAAAACCTCACCAGCCACAGGTGAGTACAACCATGTTTGGCTTGTGAATAGAAAGGGCATGAGGGAGTGATTCCCAGGGCTAAACAAACATACTCAAGAATGGCTGTGATGCTCACCACTTCTGTGTCCAAGCTAAAGAATCAACAGTTCAAGAAAGAAAGAGAGAAAGAAAGAAAGGAAGGAAGGAAGAAAGAGAGAGAGAGAGAGAGAAAGAAAGAAAGAAAGAAAGAAAGAAAGAAAGAAAGAAAGAAAGAAATTTTAAAAGGACATCACCTAAGCCACAGGTGAATACATACACATATGGCTTGAGAATGAAAATGGAGTACTTGAGTGATTGCCAGGACTAAAAACCGGTGCTCAGAGACAGCAGGCACCAAATTAGATTGGCAGCTGAGACATCACTTCTGGGTTCAAGTTTTAGCAACAAAAAGACTATTAAAAAGAAAAAAAAAAAAACCTAAAAATTCAACAACTTACAGCTATTACTTGAGTCTCCATTGCTGTTGTCCCAAAGAGGTTGAATAGCAAGAGGGAAACCCTATATTGACATCAAGGTCACAGAACTGGGACTGTTGACTCAGGATGAACTATCACCTTCTCCACCAAGATATATAAACAAGGAAATTGAACACCTTAGCCACAGTACCTCTGGCTGGCACAACAATAAAATACACACTAAATGAGGAAATAGAGAAATATATGGACAGCAATGACAGAAACCCTAATGACCAGACAGGCACAGATCTAGAAAAAATGATGAAGACAGAGTTCAGAAAACTCATTATGAAATCAGTTCAAAAAACGAAGTGATAATTACAAAGTACGGGGGGGGGGGGGAATTCCAAACAGACCTGCAGGGCCTAAAGGACACTTGAATGCAGTTCAGGTTGAGGTAAGAGACCTCAGAAGTAGACTTAACCAGATGGAGGAGAGAACAGCAACACTAGAAGACACATCTGCCTCACTCTGTGAATTTAAAACCATTAAACTATTGGAGAGGAAAGTTTTAGGGAAAATGAAGCACTTCTCAATGAAATAGCAGAAGAATGAACATCAGAGTTATTGAGATTCCTGAGAAAGAACAAAAAATATAGCATAGAACATATTCAAAGACGTTTTAACAGAAAATTGTCCATGCTTGAGCAATGTTCAAAATAAAGAAATCCAAGAGTATGAATACACACCTGAATTTTTGAATCCAAAATGACACACACATGAAGACACATTATTGTAAAACTATCCAAAATGAGGAACAAGGAGAAAATACTGCAGGCTTCCAGGGAAAGAGAGAAAGTCACTTACAAAGGCAGAACCATAAGACATTCATCAGATTTCTTTTTTAACAAATTTTTATTATCTTTATTTATTTACTGGATAGAGATAGCCCGAGATGAAGAGAGAAGTGGGGAATAGAGAGGAAGAGAGACACCTGCAACACTGCTTCACCACTCGTGAAGCTTTCCCCCGGCAAAGGGGACCAGGGCCTCGAACCTGGGTCCTTGTGCTTTGTAGCATGTGCGCTCAACTAGGTGTGCTACTACCCAGCCCCCTCATCAGATTTCTAATCACAAACCCTAGAGACAAAAAGGGAATGTGATAGCATATTCAAAATATTGAAAGATAAGAATTACCAGTCATGAATTCTATATCCTGCTAAATTATCCTTCAAACATGAGGAGAAAATAAAGATCTTTTTAAACATTCAGAAACTGAAGTAATTTGCAACTAACACCCCTCCCTTGCAAGGATTTTTGAGAGGAGTGCAATATAAAGAGGCAAATGAATCCCAACTTTTAATGTGATGATCAGTATTAGAACAGAAGCAGGAACACAAACAAAACAGGGAAAAACAAATGAAATGAAAAATCCATGATTTTCTGGATTTCTGTGGTGTCAGTTGTGATATCTCCTCTATCATTTACAATTCTATTAATTTGAGTCTTCTCCCTTTTTTGTTTAGTGATTCTGGCTATGGGTTTGTCAATCTTGTTTAATTTTTCAAAGAACCATCATTTGACTTCATTGATCTTCTGTATGCTTCTCTTATTTTTGATGTTGTTTATTTCTGCTCTAATTTTAGTGATTTCTGTCCTTCTGGTTGCTTTAAGGTTCCTTTGTTTCTCTTCCTCTAAGTCCTTAAGGTGTGCAGTAAGGTTGTTTATTTGAGTTTTCTTGTTGTTTAATATGTGATTGTATGGCTATGAGTTTCCCTCTCAATACTGCTTTAGCTGTGTCCCAAATATTGATAGCTTGTGTCTTCATTTTCATTTGTTTCCAGGAACATTTGAATTTCTTGCTTGAGTGTCTCTCTGACCCAGTGATTCTTAAGCAGTATGTTGTTGAGTTTCCAAATTCTGTGTCTTTTAATAATTTTCTGTTTGTTGTTAAATGTTAGCTTTACTCCACTGTGGTCTGAGAAGATACTTGGGATGATTTCAGTGCTCTTGAATTTATTGATGCTGTCTTTGTGGCCTAACATGTGGTCTATCCTTGAGAATGTGTTGTGTGGATTTGAAAAGAATGTGTATTCCAGTTTTGGGGAGTGAAGAACTCTGAAAATGCCCAAGAGGTCTAGTCTGTCCATCTCTTCATTTAGTTTTCTTGTTTCTTTGTTGATTCTCTGCTTCGTTGATCTGTCTGAGTGTGAGAGTGGGGTGTTAAAGTCTCCCACTATTATTGTATTATTATTGATGTATTTTTGAAGTTCTTTGAGTAGGTGCTTGATGTATTTAGATGCTCCCTCATTGGGTGCATTGATGTTAATAACTGTTAAGTCTTCTTGGCTGACTGATCCTCTAATCATTATGTAATGACCTTGCCTATCTTTTATTACTTTATTTAATTTAAAATCTATTGTGTCAGAGATGAAAATGGCTGTTCCTGCCCTTTTTTGTGGTCCATTAGCCTGTATGATAGTTTTCCATCCTTTCACTTTAAGTCTGTGTTTACCTTGTTGGGTCAGATGGGATTCTTGCAAGCAGCATGTGGTTGGGTTTTGTTTTCTGATCCATCCTTCAACTCTGTGCCTTTTGATGGGTGAGTTTAAGCCATTGACATTTATTGATATTATGGATTTAATGTATTGTAGTGCCATTGTTCAACAAATTTTTATTTGTTCTGATATGTTGCAAATATTATAGTGATGTTCTTGTTTATAAGAGGTCTTTTAGAACCTGTTTCAGGGCCAGTTTGGTGATGGTTGCTTCCTTTAACTGTTGTTTGTCTAAGGAGGTTTTGATACCTCCATCTAGTTTGAATGAAAGTCTAGCAGGGTATATTATCCTTGGTTGAAACCCTTTTTCATTCAGGGCTCAATAGATATCTTGCCATTCTCTTCTGGATTTTAGAGTTTGAGTGGAGAAGTCTGCTGATAGTCTTATGGGTTTTCCCCTGTATGTGACTTTTTGTTTTTCTTTTGAAACCTTTAGGATCCTTTCTTTATCCTTACTTCTTTTCATTGTAATTATGATGTGTCTTGGTGTCTTCAGGTCTGAGTTGATTCTGTTTGGGACTCTCTGAGCCTCTTGAATCTTAATGTCCTTTCTGTTGTTCAGGTCTGGGAAGTTTTCTTCTATAATTTCCTCTAGAATGTTTGCTTCCCCTTCCTCTCTTTTTTCCTCTGGCAGGCCAATTATAAAAATATTATTTCTTTTGAGATCACCTCATATGTCTCTGCTGTTCTTTACAGTGTCTCTCAATCTTTTCTTAAGCTCTTTCACCTCTTTCTTAGTTTTCTCTAGCTCATCCTCTGTCTGGATAATTCTGTAGTCCACTCTGAGTCAGATTTCTTACTAAGAGTTTATTTTGGTCCTAAGTCCCTTACTCGGAGAAAAAAAAATAGCCAAGGTATTTAGAAAGGAGCAGGATTGGAATGGCTCCCCTGATGAGCCAGAAATCTTGGTAAAGAAAGAAAATCAGTGGGTAGCCTGATAGCAGAGGCTCCCTAGCCCTGGGGTCTGGTTTTGGGGGGAGGAGGGGAGAGAAATAATAAAAAAATTTCCTTTCTTTTTGCTTTGTTTTCTAACCCAAATTGAGCTATAGTCACCTGCTTGGTGTCATGCTTAGAATGCCTCTTTCTTTGTCCCACTGAAGGCCAGGATCCTAAGGCTTTCTAGCAGTTGTTGTCAGAGAACTTTCTTAGCCACTCATTGGTAGTTGGGCACCTGGGTTTCTTCCAGGTTTTGGCTATAACAAATTGTGCTGCTATGAAAATATGTGTACACAGATCTTTTTGGATGGGTGTGTTTGTTTCTTTAGGATATATCCCCAGTAGAGGAACTGAAGGGTAATATAGTAGGTCCATTTCTAGCCTTCTGAGAGTTCTCCAGACTGCTCTCCACAAGGTCTCACTGGTTTATTTTTGTTTTTAATCTTCTTTGAAAATGGACTTGAATCATTGAGGATAACTATAAAACTTAAATATAAAAGAGTTCTGCTAAATTTTTCTCTAAGTATTTGGTAGCTTCTGATCTAACATCTAAGTCCTTGACCCATCTGGAGTTTACTTTGTGTGTGGTGTAATGTAGTGATTCTGTTTTATTCCTCTGAATGTTTCAACCCAATTTTCCCAATATCATTTGTTAAAGAGACTTTCCTTTCTCCATTTAATAGTTTGGGCCCCCCTTGTCAAACATTAAATGTCCATATGGTGTGGGATTATTCCTGGGCTCTCAGTTCTGTTTTGTTGGTCAGTGTGTTTATTTTTGCTCCAGTACCAGGCAGTTTTGATTACAATGACTCTATATTACAGTACTTTGAGACCTGAAAGTGTGATGCCTCCAGTTATGTTATTTTTTTTTTCTGAAGAGTCCTTTGTCAATTCAAGTATTTTTTGGTTCCCGATAAACTTTTGTAGCTTTCATTTTATTCTCTTAAAATAATTTGCTGGGACCTTGATAGGGATTAAATTAAACCTGTATATGGTTCTGGGTAGAATAGTCATTTTTTTCCAATCCATGAGCATGGGATATCTTTCCAATTCTTTGTATCTTTTTCTATTTCCTTGCATAGTGACTCTTCATTTTTAGTATACAAGTCTTACATTTCCTTTGTTAGGCTATTCCTACATATTTCCTTTTGTTTTTACTGCTATAACAAATGGGACTGATTTCTGGATTTCTTCTTCTGACTTAGTGTTCACGTAAAGAAATGCCACTCATATTACTTTTAAAAAAGGCTTTATTGATTTATGAGAAAGATGAGAGAGAGAGAGAGAGAGAGAGAGAGAGAGAGAGAGAGGCAACCAGACATTACTCTGGTATATGTGCTGCTGGGGATTGAACTCGGGACCTCATGCTTGCGAGTTTAGTGCTCAATCCACTGCACCATCTCCCAGACCACTGTATATTAATTTTGTATCCTGACTCCTTACTATCTTACCTGATAATTTTCAGGTGCTTCCTGATATATTCTTTAGATTTTTCTGTGTTTCCTATCATACCAGCTAGAAATAGAGGAAGTTTGACTTCTCTTCTGATCTGTATCTGTTGATATGCTTCTAGTTCTGCTTCTGGGATCCCTTCTGTTACATTGCTTGATGTTGTGGTCTATTTACATGGTCATTCTGTTACATTGGTTTGGTCTCACTCACCCTGCCTCAGGGAGATTTTGGTTTAGTCCTTGCTAGTTGGCGTTTCTTCCTTCTCCCCAACCCCTAACGTACGGGTACTTCCATGGTTCTGGACGCTGTGGCCAGAGGAGAGAGAAGCAGGACAGAATTGGGTTGTGATTAGATTAGATTAGATTAGATTAGGTTAGTTTTTTGAACCGTTCACTAGTGAATAAAGAAATACTGCTTCTCTGCTCAGCCATGTGTCCCTGCCCTGGTCATCTGTCTCCCATGGCGAAGCTAGCCCGGCATACTGGCACCCTGAACTTTGACTGACATATATCCCTTTAATTCTTTCACTTGGCTAATTGTTATGGCAAGAACTTTAACACTATGCTAAATAGTAATGGTGAAAGTGAACAACCCTGTCTTATACCTTATCTGAGGTTTTGTAGAATTCATTTGTCAAATCTTCTGGTCCTGGACTGTCATTGTTGGGAAGGTTCTTGAAAACCGTTTCAATTTCTTTGTCTGTGATTGGCCTGCTCATGCTTTCTAGTTCCTCTTGGTTCAATTTTTGAAGGTTATATGTTTCTAGGAACTCTTACATTTTTTCCAGGTTCTCTAGCTTGGTGGCATATAGTTGTTCATAAAAGTCTTCTATAATACTTTGGATTTCTGTGTTGTCTATTGTGATATCTATCCCCTATTTCATTTACAATCTTGTTTATTTGAGTCTTCTCCCCCCTTTTTTTTTCTTAGTTTTAGTGAGTCTGTCAAAATTTAAGGGTCTTTAAGGGTCTGTCAAAATTGAAGCAGCCTATAGACACCCAAACAGATCAATCTTCTAGTAAATGTGGTTTAAACTCAATAACTTTAAGTCAAGATGATCAAATTCTGTTTCAGGGTGAAAATAATTACAGGTGGGTAGAGAATGATAGATGCTTTCAGCTGGAACCACTTTATTTAGACTTAAGTCTTTTCAAATCAGACAAATAGACTTTTATTTTCACTTTCATGAAAGAAAACGTGTTATACTGAAAGTGTATCTGACACAGATTCTAGCTGAGATTTTACCACATTCCTAGTGTAACAATGACATTAGATTTCTGGCTTGGGGATTCATGGGTGCCCTGCCATTATATTCTTAGATTCTAGAAGACCAGAATCATATCTGCTTTATCTTTACAACCTCTGCTGTGTTAGAACACTGTCCTTGCTTAATAAATATTTCTGGTATTGAAAGAAACTGATTGGTTGACTCTACATTCCTTATATAGGAAATTCCTTAAGGAGGTAACTTTGTAACATATTTCACTCTCCCTCCTGGGGTCTAAATGAAACTTCTTGAAGATTAGGGAACAGATTTAATAGCAGAAGTTACAAGACACTGCCATATGAGCTTCATTTAATTGAAGGCTTTTTTTTCTTTTGGCCCCAGAGATAAATTTACTTTATGGTTAATAAAAATGCATGCTTCAAAGCCCCAATTGTACTGAACCTGTGTGTGCTGAGAATTCTAGACTGTTCTAGATGGGAAGTGAAAGTCCCTTTGTTTGGGGGGAGGGTTTTTGTTGGTTTTGTTTTGGCTGGTTGGTTATTGTTCCCTTGTTTACTAGAGCTGCTTAGCTCTGCTTTATGGTGGTTATGGGACCTGAATTTGGGATCTCAGAGCCTCAGTCAGGAAAGTATTTTGCATAATCACTATGCTATCTCCTCAATCTTCTGTTATGATTTTTTTTGTTGTTGTTGTTGTTTTCAAATAATTTCTGATCCGTTGACTGAACGTTTTTCCAATGAATGATCCGAATCTCCATGCCCCAGTTAGCTGAGGTTCCATTTCTCATTCTAAGTAAATAGTCACACTTACAACTAACCATCTTGTTGGAAATCCTGCATTTGCTCTTTAAAATGACATCCACAATGACATGTTTCAGGTCCTCTCCCTATATCTACCTTCTGATTGATTCGCGCACACACACACACATAATTCTTTATGCACTTTTCTGTGCACTTTTCTATGCAAAAAATGTGTCATGATTTTTCTGACAAAGATACCCCCCCCCCTCCAGATTTCCAGTTTAAACATTTGGAGTGCATGGCAACAAAGGTTCATATACTCTCCCAAATAATTACAGTCAGGGCTGCCTGCTATGGACGAGCCATGTGATGTCCACCTTTCCCTGTCCTGCCACATTCTCTCTTATCCCTGATTCCATCATTTGAGTCTGGAAACTTGTTTCTTTATTCTGTATCTACTGGGGCACTAACCAGAGGAAATTTCATGGATATCTAACGGCATTATCAATGCACGGATGAAATAGGGGCAACAGTTCCACTGAAGTTGTTCCTCAGATATGTCAAAGAAAAAAGAGGGAGGGTAGGAGAGAAGAAGGGGAAGAGCAAGAAAGAGAGGGGGGGGGGAAGAAAACAGGTAACAGTTAACACCAAGAGTATGCACTGAAGCTAACATCAATGATACCCTAGAAGAAATTGATGACCTTGGCCAGGTGAAAGGGCTGTGATATGAAGGAGAGAATCAGATGTCATGAGATGCTGCTCACATTCCTGTCCAGTCACCTAGTAGCTGGCTTCATGTTACCTCATAAGTAGGTAAAAAAAAAGTCAGAGTTCTAGCCAAATACCTTGACATATGCATGGCACTCATGCCTATAGGACTACAGTTGTTCAAGGCATACTTCAAAAATGACCCCCATGTAGCTCCAATCTTGCATAAGTCTCTCTTTCAATGATGGTAACAAATGACCCTGTCATGACTAGGCTACATTATATAGAAAAAATAAACCGAGTTGGAAGATCTAACTGAGGTTCCTAATTAATATGGCCTTGAGTTAGTCAAAAGAAATATTACTCTGAGAGATTCTCCTGCTGACCTTTAAGAAGCAACTGACAAGGAGTTCTGAAGCTGCCAAGAACTGCATTTTAGCCACAACCAATGAGTGTGGAAGATGATATCGAACCTTAGAAGAAACCATAACCCCAACCTACAGCTTGATGCCACCTTGTGATAGCCTAAGCCAAGGTTCAGCTAAGAAACTGAGATAATAAATATATCCCTTATTCAATCTGTGGTCATTTAGATAACTCATATCAATAGGAAGTCCTAACAAAAGAAGAGTGTTTAAAAAGTTGGGGTGGGGGCAGTGTTAGTAGTATACTCCATAAAATGCATATATTACCTTCCATGAGGACCACAGTTTAAGTCCTCTAGTTCCCACTGTGAGGAAGAAACTCTATAAGTAGTAGAGCAATTCTGCAGATGTCTCTCCCCCGCCTGCTTTTTCTTCTTCTCTGTTTCCATCAGAAAAAAAGAAAGGGAAGGGACGGAGATAGTCCTCATGGCAAGTAATGAATGAATGAATGAATGACAAAGAGGGAGAGAGAGAAACTTAAAACACAACCAAGAAGAATCACTCAGCATCCCAATTTTTTTTAATGTAAATATCCCAAGTCTTCTAGAAAGCAAGTATTTCTTATTCTATCTTACATGTAAATGTTGATTATCTCAGAGGACTTTAGCAGCTCACTCCAGATTACAAGAAGAGATACATTCAAATGAAGAATTTCTTGGGGCTGGAAGCTCATATTTTTTCCTCTATGTCACATCCTTGGCTTCAACAGGAAAAAAAAAATACCCAACATCAAGGCATGGGAGAAGTTCCGAGGTCTCAACTTGCAGGCCAGAGCTATCATTATTATTAGCCTACTAACCCAAAGCACAGCAGCTTGAGAGATTTGTTCCCCTTAGAGAAAATCCTCTCTAAATTCCAACAAAAACGTTTTGTTTTTTTCACAAGAAAAAAGTTTGCATAGAGAGATGATGGGAAGATGTGTTTCTACATAAGCATATTTATAAGCATAGATATTCAATGCCATGTGTGTTACAAATCCCAGAGGGTCCGTGTCAGCAACTTTGTACTGTGATGGGAAAATTGAGGAAGGCTGTGATGACCAGCATTTCCCAAACTCACTCAAAAAAGAAACTATGAGTCTTCTGCATACAGGCGTGTACACACACACACACACACACACACACACACACACACACGGTCTTGCAGAAAGTAAATAATTTCCTCCTGTCCAATTCATCTGGATCATACGGACCATTACATTCAGTTCCGACTTCAGCTCTTATCATTAAAACTTTCATTGAAAAAAAAAATCTGCCGAGTTGCCATGTGGCCTTTATTTTGTCAGGATGGGATCAGCAGCATCTGCAATTTGGTGACTGAAAGGAGGCAAGATACATAAAAGCTTAAACAATAAAATTGGACAATAAACATTTTCCTTTTTCCCTATGTTTTATTAGTGATTTAATATTGATTTAGAAAATCATGAGAAACAGGGATAGAACTCTATAGCATTCTTACCACCAGAGTTCTGTGTTGCCATTCCCTCCATTGGAAACTGTATTAGTTCTCCCGAGGTTACAGGTATGGGTTAATTATGATTTCTATAACTATGTGTATTTATATATTTTTGCCCATTTTTTCCTATGGTCTTGCCTTTGTTTCCTTTCTAAGTCACACCTACATACATATATATTTTTTCCCCTTTTGTTGCCCTTGTTTTTCATTGTTGTTCTAGTTACTACTGTTGTTGTTATTGATGTCGTCATTGCTGGATAGGACAGAGAAATGGAGAGAGGAGGGGAAGACAGAGCAGGGGAGAGAAAGATAGACACCTGCAGACCTGCTTCACTGCCTGTGAAGCAACTCCTCTGCAGGTGGGGAGCTGGGGGCTTGAACCAGGATCCTTATGCCGGTCCTTGCACTTTGTGCCACATGTGCTTAACCTGCTGCGCTACCACCCGACTCCCCACACCTACACGTATTGCTACTTCTGAATGTCCTTCCATTTTTCCTCTTCTGTCTTGGGTCTTGGTTTTTTGATCAGAGCCCTCTGACCATCTTCCCCTAACAGTGCTCCCCCCTCTGGGGCTATGAACCAGCATTCTTTTGGGTGTGCAGAAGGCTGGAGTTCTAGCTCCTATAATTAACCCAAACTTCTAACCTCCAGAATTATAAAATAAAAATGGCATGCCTGAAATTTTATAATTTTGTAAAACTCTGGTAAGTCACTAAGAGAAAATGAAGGGGAAAAGCAGTGGGGGTAATGTTTCTTTAGGCAACTAGACACGTAGTTTGCTACTGCAGGACTGGGCAAAAGAATAAAATCTATGCAGAACTGTTTCATAATCACGAAGAGGCTCATAGCATCACCCTGTAAACAGAGCCCCCACTGCCAGGACACTGTTCTCAAGATAAGCAAGAGAAGAGCCTGATCTACCTCATTTCTGACTTATCAGGAATTACGTGGTTTACCCTCAGAAGATGTGCTTGTGCAAACAAGCACTTGGTCCTATCCAAAAAAGTGAACTCAAGAATCAAAGAATTCTCACAGAGGAGAGTCCAGAACTCAGTGCCATGAACCTTGTCCCTAAAGGAGTGAGGTATGAAAAAGGAACTGGATGTCTTTTGTCCTGTGGTGGAGGGTGAAGGCACTTCTGTGGTGGGTGAAGTGAGTTGGTACTTATTTGGGGGAAAATGTGAAATTTTATCCCCCCCAAAACAACTGTTTTGTAAAACATTTCCCCAGTGAAAAATCATGTTGAACTTAAACAGGTGTTGAGCCTACCACTAGACAACTTGGCTTCCAGAAGCCATACCTATACAAAATAATGGACTGAGTAATAAATAAATAGAAGTTGTCTTTATGAGCTATTGTCACAAGTCACTCACCAGTCATTTCAGGGGTTAGTGGTCTCCTGAGACATAAGCAGGTCTGCACAAAATAAATGATACTCAGAGACCTCTCTACATGCAGGGTTGAAAATAACTTCAACATTACTGACAAATGTAGTTTGATTTTTATTTCTTATGCCATCAACTACTCAGCAAGCTTCTTGGGAACACGTGCACGTTTTGGATGTGAAAGAACCAACTCCCTGTTGCGTTCAGGACTGATTCCCTCCCTCGGGGATTCCAGAATCCACCAGTGGGAAAAGTCTTGAGATTAAAGAATAGGAAAGCTATATGGGGGAGGGGAGGGGATGCGGAGTTCTGGTGGTGGGAATTGTGTAGAACTGTACCCCTCTTATCCTATAGTTTTACAGTGTTTCCATTTTCTAAATAAAAAAAAAAATTAAAGAGTGAGAGAAATTTTCTAAGTGGAACCCCTGCTATGTCTAGATCCGAGCTTGCAGCAGACACGTTCCCTCCTTGAATCCCACCCTATTTAGAACCTCCAAAAGACTTTCAAATCCGTTTCTTCCCCCTCCCCTATGTGAGGAGGGGGCATGGTGTCCCTGCTGCAATTCCAGGCACTTGGGGTCGGGCTTGTCCAAAAGGAGCATATTAAAGGGGGGGGGAATATTTTCTCCAGGGAAATATATGCAAGTTTGAAGGTGGAGCTGCGGGGGTATATTTATACGCGTCCCCGCTGTGCTGTGAGCTCTGAGCTCCGAGTATAAGCCTCCTTCCTTTGCTCCACAGCTCGGGGCCAGCGCTCGCGTCCTTCCCGAGGCAGGACTTTCCCTCCACCTCCCGCCTCCCGGCCAGTGGTGGCTGCGGGGGAGTCCCGGAGCGGCTCCCAGATGCACCCTGGGGGCCCGGGAGCTCCCGAAGCACCGCCCCGCTGCACCACCCTCCACCTTCCTCCTGCAAACCTAGGCGGACCCCCTGACTGCATGCATTCGGCACCCCTCCACCCCCTATCCTCCTGCACCTCTGCAAGCCCATGCACCTCCGCAGTGGTCCAGCCAGCTGCAAAGAGTTAAGACCCAGCTCCCAGTCAACTCCAGAGCTCCTCGGAGCCTCGGGTCTCCTGATTGGTTGAACTCCTGTCAGTAGTAAAAAAAAAAAAAAAAAAAAAAAAAAAGTATCAGATAGCAAACTTGGGCCCTTCATAAAGGCGTGGTAGCGATGCTCTTGCAATCGCTGGGAGCCTATGACATCAGCCAAGAACGCCTAGGATGCCGCAGCTCCGGGCCAAACTCGGAAGAGGAGGAGGAGGAGAAGGAGGAGGAGGAGGAGGGTCCTGCCGGCCAAGAGTTAACTAGCTCCACACAGCGAAAAAGAGGGAGCTACCAGTTTCCTGGGCGACACTGATTGTGGTCACTGGCTGACACTGGACCCCCATACTACCAGGGGAACTCGCGCAGAGTTGGATGAATTCTGGGTTGTTAGCTGCCTTCAGCTGGGCTCCTGGGAGCCTGTTCCCGGTGGAAACCAGGGGACATTTCTCGCAAAGAGACCAGCGGCTCCTTGAGATTCATCATGACACTTCTGGGGTCTGAGCATTCTTTGCTGATTAGAAGCAAATTCAGATCAGGTAGGGCTAAAGTATTTAGCTTATTATTATTTTTTAAACTTTTCTTCTTGTGACCTTCTCCACTCTGGATGGGTTTTCCAATACATGTTTCAGATCTTGTCACTTCAACTTCTGTGTGTCCCCCATCCCACCCTACCCCCAAAAGCAGTTTGAAAGTGAAGACTTTTGTCTGAAGTCTAGCACACTTCACCTTCTCTAAGACTTCTTAATGACTTCAATTTGCTGCGCTTGGTTTCTGTTTGTTGGTTTGTGAACAAGGTCAATCCTTTTATTTAACTTTACTATTACTATTATTTCTCGGTATCGGTGAATAGAAACTTTGGAGTATTGATGAGAAAGGAGCACTTTTGAAAATGAACAAGTAGAGGGTTGCAAGTGTGAGGGCTGCTGTGCTATCAGTTGTATTTGCTGAGAAGATGAACCTGATGTGGTATGTGTTAGATACAGGGTCACTTAAAATGTAGCTAATGCAAACAAATATATTTCCCAAAAAAAGTCACTTGGGGGAAGTAAAAATAGCCAATTTGGAGCACACCAAGTATTTAAAATGACATCACTGTAGGAAAAAAAAAAAAAAAAAGACCAGTGCCACAAATATTTTTCCCAAACCCTCTGATATTTATAAATGGAGACTTTTCTCCCAAATTTCTGTTACTGGTGTATAGAGAAAGGTGAGTGAAAGGGTTGGTATACATGACCATGGACAGTATCAATATGTGAATCTCCACATTTAGATAAGGGGACACTTGCCTTTTGTCCTTTTTTTTTAACAACTCTGTGGATAATATTGATTTTATAAAAGTGGTTAACAAATGCTCAGCAAATGACAGAGATACTTAGAAGACAGATTACTTAATGGGAACACTGACATGACTATCCACGTGATATTGTTAGAAGGATGCTCACACAATTTACTAGTGGTTCCTCAACCCTTCTAAGTAGGGCCCACTCTGTGTCTATTTGTGGATGAATTTCAAAAATGAGAAGAGAGTAGATATGGCAAAGTAAGGACACTTGTGACTGTCGTGAATTATCCTGCCTATCAGGTATCTGTTGGGTCGATTGGAAATTTTTTTAGGTTTTGTGATGTTGGAGTGAAATGAAACTCAACAGCTTACACAACCACAAGGACTTGTTACCTCCAGCTCTGAGGCGAGTCTGCCAGTTTCTGACTTTGGCAGTGGGTCAAGTCCTTCCTTTATTTTCCATAGAGAGGTAAGGTGGTTGGTCTGTTGATTGGCTAGACATTGCCATTACTTTGTAATTTGGTCAAAACCGCAAGGCAACACTGCCACCTTTCTGAAGAAAATAGGATGTAGATTTGCTTGGAAGAGAAACTACATTTACTTCAAAAGTATCTACACTTATTTGCATGGAGAATGGGATAGGAAGAGAGGACCAAGGAAAGAAGGATTTGATGTGGTACTTGATAGTCGAATTGCAGAAGAGACTGGTTGGTCAAACGACTTCTTCCATTGGCTAAAGTGGCAAAGGAGAGAGAAGACAATGGTTACACTGTTCCTAATTTTGTTTGGTAGATTGGTAGAGTCCTTTCCTGGTGTCACCTAAGGAAAACCTTGTAGACATAGATGTTGTTCATTTTCAAAGTTGGGATATATATATATATATTCCCAGAAAGTGTAACTTCTAAAACACACTGATCAAGACAACCACCTGCATACCTCCTCCTCCACCTTTGATAAACAGTAAAGCTAAGATCTGGAAATGGACAAAGTGATCTGGTCATCTGTTATGCAAAATGTTGATAACCTCTTGATAGAAAAAGAAACAGAATGTAAAACAACATCATTGTAACATTGAAGACAGTCGTTTTTTTCATTCTGAACATGGCGGCAGCTCCAGCACAGACCTCTTGCTGGCAGCAAGCTGTGAGCTGTGGTGATGGTCTGCCTTTGCCTGAAATAACTCAGTTTACTTTGTGGTTAACAATTAATAAAGAAGCCTTCTTTGTTTTGATCTCTCTCTCTCTCTCTCTCTCTCTCTCTCTCTCCCCTTCTTTCTCCTCTTTCTTCTTCTCTCATGAGCTATTCCAAACTCATACTCTAAAGTTCTGAGTTACTGCCAATAGCTTGCTTTGATAGCAGACTCTGATGCTATAGCGTATTTCGTTACAAATAGTTCAAAAATAATTGAAACCAAGCTGTACTCTGATAGGAACAAGATACTCCATGTTACAGATGTTTGTAAGTGAATAGATAACTGCTTTGCCAGTGAAATGGACAGCAGTGTCTGACTTGCTTTCTGTAAACTATCTTTCAGTGAACTTGATATGAAATATTTTTTTAATCATGCTACAGAAAAACGTAGACTGTGAGAGTTTATATGTATGAGTATGCCGAGTATTATGAGCTCATTTTATTTGAGAGGATTCAGAATTTTCATGGTTGAGTATCTGGGCCTAGAGCCAAACTAGCTGAGTTTCCAGCAGTGTCTTCTTTTTACTAACTGTATAACCTTGAACCATAGATAAACTACATAATTCTTTCTGCCTCTATTTACCTCATTTGAACAATACAGATGATCATAGGGTTGTTGTAACAATTAAATGTGATAATTTAAATGTCTGAAACTTAGGAACCCTAAAAAGGGTGCCAGACACGGCACACCTTGTTGAGTGTACATCTCACAGTATTTAAAGACCCAGGTTCAAGCCCCCAGTCCCCACCTGCAGTGATAGGGAGCTTCACAAGCAGCGTAGTGTTGCATGCCTCTCTCTCTACCTCCACCCTCTCAGTATATATATATATATATATATATATATATATATATCCTCTCAATATATATATATATATATATATATCCAAAAACCAAACAAAATATATTTTTAAAATTATCATTCAATTAATGTTCTTAGAAAGTATGATTTTAAGTTTGTGAGTTCTTCCTCTGAATCTTGATTACTTAGTTCATAAATTTCAAGGTTGGACTATGTGCTTTCTCAGACCCCTTAAGTAGCATTGTTCTCTGCAAACACATAACAATTGGAAATAAGAAAAGTTATGTTGGGCTGTGTGCTGATTGAGTACAAACAGTAGTCAGTTTATATAAATACAATGATTAGTGTTACTTTTAAGCTAACCACATTTTTACTGTTTTTAATCATCTCACTGCTGTTGTTTTGTAAATATCTGTCATCAGTGTCATTGTCAGCATTTCCTGCTATACCATAATCCTTGTGTCATAGAAAACACAAGACTCACATGTGTGCATACACACACACACACACACACACACACACACACACACACTACACAAAGATCAAAAGAAAATGGAGCCATTAGTAGATTTTATTCCTATGAAACTGTTATATTTCTTTCTCATTTTCTTCTCTTACCATTTGGACATTTCACACAAAGGCAGAGTCTAGCATCTGTCATGACTTTGCCTCCCTCTCTCACAAATTTAGGGTTGTTAATCTTAGTAAGTTACAATACAGAATTTCTGGTTAAATTTGAATTTCTAAAAAATATTGTATTTAGTCATTACTGGATGGAGACAGAGATCAGTTGAGATATGGAAGGGGGAATAGAGGAGAGAGACTGAGAGATACCTACAGCCCTGCTTCACCACTTGTGAAGCTTTCCCCCTGCAGGTGGGGACCAGGGGCTTGAACCTGGGTTCTTGTGGTCTATAATGTGAGCACTTAACCAGGTGTGCCACTTCCTGGCCCCTAAATTAGAATTTTCTGTGAGCATTTTTTTTTCAGTATACTACAGTGTTGAGAACTTTATCTGAACTCCAAATTGAAATAGGTGATTTGTATTTTATCTGGCACTCCTAACTACAGTCAGAGCAGTCTTTAATCCACACCCTCTGCTATCCTGTTCAAGATCCCATTAGAAGTTGTTGGGATTTTGAATGTCCAATACCCCTCCCCCCAATACAAAACTCCCATTACAGGCATGAAAGTAGGAAACTCAGATTAAAGAGGGGATGTCAGGAGCCTAAACTCTTGATTGAGAAATAACATGGACTGAGGAATAACAAATGAATTTCTCTTCTGGCTCTACGAAAAGGCAGAGGAGAAAAAACTTAGCAGACAACCTGGTGCTCAGAATAGGAGCTCTGGGACTTAGAGTTCAAGCTGACAGTAGCCAGATGACATGCCAACTGGACAATGAAGCATTCACTGGGGGCCAGGTGGTGGCATACCTGGTTAAGTGCACATTTTATTGCGTTCAGGGGCCTGGTTTCTAGCTCCTGCTACCCATCTGCAGTGGTGAAGCAGGTCTGCAGGTGTCTTTCTGTCTCTCCCCATTTCTATCACCCCCTTCTCTTTTTCTGGTTGTGTCTAGCCAATAAATAAATAAAGATAATATTTTTAAATTAAAAAAGAAACATTGATTGGACTCAGCTAAGTGGAGGATAGTGGAAACCCCTGTCTCATGTGTTCTTCTATTTCAGAACCCTCCAGGGACATACTTCCTGACTTTGCACTTGGCTACACTTGGAAGGCCAGAGAAAGTATGAAACGTCTCACCAGGATTGTACAGATCATGCTTTCTGTCCTTTCTCTGCCCTTCATTCTTCAGCTAAACTAAAATGGTTACTGATTTCTACTTTAAGCTAGATCCTTATCAATGGAGCTGAGTTTTTTTTCCCTACTTGAAATTAGATTGGAAGTTAGTCTAAAAGGTTTTTTTTTTTTTTTTTTTTTTTTTACAGTAATGGGCCCTACTGAAGAAATGTTCATCATGAGCTCAAGAAAAGTCCAAATTCTGGTTCTTGCTCCACTAGTTATTAGTTTTACAGTCTATAAATCATTTAACCTAGACAAGTGTCTTTCCCAGAATATTTAATACTGAGTATGTTAAATTGTATGATAAATTAAAATATCTCTTTCTATAACTTAACCTCTTTGTCATCCACAAATTAGATTTTTTTTTTTTACTGATTCAATAATGATCTACAAGACTGTAGGATATGAGCGGTACAATTCCACACAATTTCCACGACCAGAGTTCTGTATTCCATCCTCTCCATTGGAAGCTTTCCTATTCTTTATCCTTCTCAGAGCATGGACTCAGGATCATTATGGGGTGCAGAAGGTGGGAGGTCTGGCTTCTGTAAATGTTTCCCCACTGGATATGGAAATTGGCAGGTCAATCCATACTCCCAACCTGTTTCTATCTTTCCCTAGTGGGGCAGGGCTCTGGAGAGGTGGAGTTCCAGGATACATTGGTGAGGTTGTCTGCCCAGTAAAATCAGGTTGGAGTCATGGTAGCATTTGCAACTTGTCAGCTAAAAAAGCATTAAGATATAAAGCAGAACAAATTATTTAACAATCAGGAACTTAAAGGTAAGAATATAGCAGGTGAGACTTGATATCTACATTTTGGGAAAAGCTCAGAGGTCTATTTTAGATATATTCCAAGGGGCCCATGACTTCACAAATTTTTGCCTGAGCCCAATAGCTAACATCTGAGGAGATGGTATCAGAGTTGGAAATAGGACTAGAAAGCTGGATCTGTCAGAGAGTAGCTCCCAAATATGGGGAAAGTATATAAATATTGTTAACTGTAAACCCCATCAATTTGATCTAGACTCCATATTCAGCACAGAGGCCTGTGGGTCTGAGCTCGTATTCTGTGGTCACAGCTAAGAAAAATTAGAAGATTTTAGTGATTCATCTCAGAAGTTAACTTTCCAAATGAGTGGCCTTGAATATTATTGTGCAGTTCTGAAGACTATACACTTCAGAAAAAGGTTTAATAAGATGGCTTTGAACTTTCATATTCAAATGGAATGGAATATGTAGTAAGTGCTCAGTTAATGTTTCATAAATCAATTAATCACACTATCACCTGTATCATCCCTACCGATTTCTAATAAAATTATTTCAACTAGGACTTTGGCAGGAACACACTCAGTAAAGTGCTAGGACCTGGTTCAACTAACCCTTCCAGCATCCACATGCTGGAGGGAAGCTTCACTAACAGGGAAGTAGTGCTCCTGCTGTCTCTTTCTTTTTCCCTCTCCATTTCCCACTTTGCTCCCAATTTCTCTCTAGCAGAAAGAAGAAAAAGAAAAAAGAGAGGGCTGGACTGTGGTGCACCTGGTTAAGCACACGTTACCATGCACAAGGATGGACCTGGGTTCAAGGCCCATCCACAAGTGGTATTGCAGGGGCTTGTCTTTCTCCCTCTCTATTTCACCCTTCCCTCTAAGTCTAGAACAGTGGTTTCATCATGCAGGTGCCAAGCCCCAGCAATAATCTTAATGGCAATAAAAACATTTTTTGATAGTTTCAATTACTTTATATGCACACTATTCAAAATTTTACTGACAGCTTTTGGGTGTGATATCTACTCAGTCAAAACTATCTTAATTTTTCCCCAGGTATATCTTGCTATTAAAATGACCAAAAGGATATATTTTTTAATTTTGGTAAATTAGTTCAATGATTTTTTTTCTTCCTTCCTTTCTTACTTTCTTTTTCTTCTTTTTTTTTTTTTTTTTGCCTCCAGAGTTATTGCTGGGTCCTGGTGCCAGCACTACGAATCCACAATTCCTGGTGGCCATTTTTTTTTTTTTAAATTGGTAGGACAGAGAGAAATTGAGAGGGAAGGGGAAGATAGAGAGGGAGAGAGAAAGACACATGCAGACCTGCTTCAATACTTGTGAAGTGACGCCCCCTGCAGATGGGGAGCCAAGGCTCGAACCTGGATCCTTCAGCTGGTCCTTGTGCTTCATACTATGTGCGTTTAACCTGGTATCTTTCAGGAATTTCTACTTTTTGTGATCAGAATGGGGCAAAACTAAGGACATCTTCACTCTGAACATCTGTACAAGCTTTATGTTGCTCAACTTTTGATTCTTCCTTTGCAAACAACATTTCTTAGCAGCTAGTTTCTCATGACTGTTGCAAGTCACCACAAACTCAGTGTGCTAAAAACAATAGAAATGATCTGACAGTGATGGAGGATGTTGGAAGTCTGAAAAGGGTCTCGGTGAGCTAAAGTCAAGGTGTTGACAGGATTGTGTTCCTTCTGAAGATTCTAAAAGAGAATCTTTTCCTTGTCATGTCTAGATCCTAGAGGTACCAATTCCCCTGGTTCATGATCTCTTCTGCCATTTTCAAAGGCAGAAATGTAACATCCCCAAGTCTCCAGATCTCCAAGCTCCATTCTTCACTTTCTGTTTTGCATCTTTAAGGAATCTCTTGATCCCACCTGACTCTTCCAGAATAGTCTCTTTATTTTAAGGTCCATTTCTTAGCATTCCTAAATCCCATTTGCAATCTTAGTTTCCTCATGCCAGCTATTTTAGTCAAATCAAGCAGCTGTTTTTTTTTTTAATGGCATCAACCAGATGGAAAAACAACATAAGTTAATTTTTTCTCACAGTTCTGGAGACTGGAAGTCCAAGATCTTGGTGTGAATATGATGAGGTTCTGGTAAGAGGTTCTTTCCTGACTTGCAGATGGTTACCTTTTGCCAAGTCTTCCCATGGGGAAAGGGATTAAGTCCTCTACTATGTCTTTTAAGAAAAGCACTGGGAGTCGGGTGGTAGTGCAAAGGGTTAAACACAGTGCCGGGATAGCCTGAGGGTACTTCTTCCCTAGCTAGTGCTCTCTGGGTTGGAGAGAACTCAACTGGAGCTGATCTAGGCTGCTGTGTGGGAGAGGGATCAGGAACTCGTGCTGCACCAACTTCCGCAGGAGATACACTCTGGAACTCTCGGAGCCGGAAAGCAATTTCCAAGTGTCTTTAATCAGAAGAGCAGCTGTTTTTATACTCTCCAAGTAGGGTGGAAACAGGATGTGATATAGAGAGGGTGGAGAGAAAAGTGACTGGTGAAAATCAGAGTGTGACAAAGAAGGGATCAGTGTGTGACAAGGAGGGGGTGGAGCAGGAGAGAATCCTATCATAGAACCACCAATGCCCTGGAGTGCTTTATGTAAAAGTGATTTATGTAAATAGACCAAAGCTTTGGATCAGTAAAATCCCTATGTAGGCATATGGTTAAGCAGAAGCCAGGGGGAGATGGCAACTACCCAACAACACAGGTGGTACAAAGCACAAGGACCAGCATAAGGATCCCAGTTTGAGCCCCCAGCTCCCCACCTGCAGGGGAGTCACTTCACAAGCAGTGAAGCAGGTCTGCAGGTGTCTATATTTCTCTCCCCCTCTCTGTCTTCACTTCCTCTCTCCATTTCTATCTGTCCTATCTAACAACGATGGCATCAATAACAACAATAGTAACTACAACAATAAAACAACAAGGGCAACAAAAGGGAATAAATAAATATTTTAAAAAATCATTTTAAAAAGCATAAAAGAAAAGCACTCATTTCATTATACAGGCTATGCTCTCAGTAAACCTGACTATTTCTCAAAGAACTCATCTCCAAATAACATTATCACATTAGAGGCTGGGACCCGAATGAATTGGGAGAGAGTAAAAGAAACAACTTTTGGAAGCTTATCAATCTCTAAGCAACTTCTGACATGGTATTTCCCATCCCATGACATCTCAGTATTGTTAATTTCTTTTTATAAACCTGTTTCTGTAATATAGAGTATTGCGATATACCCCCAAGGTTTTCCCAGGTGATACACAGAAGACTAATTCCTAAGGATGTTAATACATTTTCAGCAGAACTCTAGAGGGGAGGAAGGTACAGTGTATAGAGAATGAAGGCTATTTTATAGCTGCAGGATTTCTGAAGACTTGTAATCTTTCTCTTTTCATTTTTCTTTCCCTCTCACTTTCATTCTTTCTTTCTGTCTTTCTTTCTTTTTTTTTTAATTTTTAGAGAGTACTAGTCCTATGGATTGAACCTTAAGGCCTCTGGGGCCTCAGATATGAAAGCCTTTTGCATAAGCATTATGCTAACTTCCCTGTTCACACTTTAATGTTTCTTATATATAGTATGACCTTTTGAAAGTCAGGACTTCTCAGTCATTGTTTCATCTTTATTTGTGTAATGGTGAGTATAAAATGTAAATCTTTTAAAAAATTTTTTTTATATTTTATTTATTTATTTTCCTTTTTGTTGACCTTCTTGTTTTTTATTGCTGTTGTTGTTATTGATGTCGTCATTGTTAGATAGGACAGAGAGAAATGGAGAGAGGAGAGGAAGACAGAGAAGGGGAGAGAAAGATAGACACCTGCAGACCAGCTTCATTGCCTGTGAAGTGACTCCCCTGCAGGTGGGGAGCCGGGGGCTCAAACCAGGATCCTTATGCTGGTCCTTGAGCTTTGCACCACCTGTGCTTAGCCCACTGTGCTACTGCCCTACTCCCTAAAATGCAAATCTTTTAAAGCAGCTTTTGCTAAACAAATGCACTGAGAATTTCTACTCTGAACATAGAGGCTCAGCGTTCACAGCAATGGTTTACATAACAGGGTTAATCTCTCTCTTTTTAAATGTTTTCTTTTTCAAAAAATTTTTTTCATTGTCTGTATTTAATTATTGGCTAGAGGAAGCCAGAAAATCGAGAGAAAGGGGGAGTTAGAGAGGGAGTGAAAGAGAGATACTTGCTTCAACACCTAGCTCCCAGGGTTAATCTTTCTGTGAAGATTGCTAGCTAAACTTTCTCCTGTCCAGTCATGATCTCTGACAGTGGTCTTTCCTGACTACTTGCGTATATGTTGGTTTAGTCTTTCACTCCTCAAATTTGTTTTATATTTATTTATTTATTTTTGTGTGATAGGCATCAATGATAGTATCATTTTTCCTATCCTTAACCTGGAAAAAAAATGGTGTATGAGAGCAATGTGTTTATGAATTCATCTATTCAACAAATATTTATTATATATCTTTCTTATAATGCAGAGAGCACTAGGAGGTGGAGATATAGTTGGGGAACAGGACAAACATATTCCAGGTCTTTGAGAGATAACCTCTACTTTGTGCATGAATTTGGAAACTTACGCTTTTAGTGTCCAACAGAGAACACAGTTATTTAGCCTTTGAAAGATGAATGTATTCTAATTCCTAAATGGATTTAAAAAAAAAAAAGCCAAAGAAAGATTCAGGGTCTGGCTAGAGCCACCTGGTTGAGACTGTTGTTATCCTAACCAGCTGAACTGTACTAGAAAATGTATTAAATTGTTACTGTCATCATGAGCTGAGTTTATTAGAGTATTATTTTCACATATATGTGGTCCGGGAGGTGTTGCAGTGGATATGGTGCTGGACTCTCAAGTATGAGGTTCTGAGTTCGATCCCAGAACAATATCTGGTTCTTTTTTTCTCCTCCTGTCCCTCTCATTAATAAATAAACAAGATATTTTTTTTAAAAAAGATGTTCACATGTACCACCCAGCCTTCCCCTTTAGAGTTTACTTACCATGATAAAAGCTTCCACTTCTCACCCAAAACTTCCTTTGACTTATTTTTATCTATAGCTCTTATTCTGGGACACACTAAAGATTTCACTTGGTTTTGTTTGCTATTTTTCCATGTGTAGAGGAATCTTGTTTATTTTTACTACTTTACTCCCCAGCATCAAGAACAGTAATAGTTATAGAGAACCATTATCTATGAATTGACTGAATCCATTTTGCTTTTTCCCTAAAGACTATTCAGAAATAATAATAAACAATAAATGTTTTGTATATGTTTAAGAATATGCTTACGTATGTGCATTAGAACTAAAGAAAAAAAAAGCTGAGTGGATATAGATACAAAATTCAGAGAAATGATGACCTGTGGAGTAGGAGAAGTAGATGAAGAAATAGAAGTGTAGCCTAGAGAAATAAAAACAGTTGGTTAGGGAAGCAGCATGACAACAAACCTGGCAGAGTGCACACACTACCGTGAGCAAAGACCCAGATTCAGGCTCCTGCCCCAACTGCAGGGAGAAACTTCAGGAACAGTGGAACAGTGCTACCAGTCTCCTTCTCTCTCCCTAAGTATCTCCCTACCCTCAATCTTTTCCTGTCTTTATAAAGTGAGGGGAAGGGGGTAAAGAGGGGGAGTAGGAGGGGATGGAAACCAGAAGCAGTGAGTTTGTTGTGCAGGCAGGGAACTCCCAAAAATAGTTGTTGAGACCAGGAAGATTGCTCAGTGGTAGATCACAGTACTTGCAAACCTGAAGCCCCAGGTTTGATCCTAATTCTGCCAAGGCCAGACCTGAGGGAGTTCTCTGGTATCACATTCTCTCTCTCTCTCTCTCTCTCTCTCTCTCTCTCTCTTTCTCTCTCTCTGTCTGTCAAATAAATATCTTTTTTTTAAAAAATTCAAAATTATATACTAAATGCTAGAGCATAAAATGGTCTTTTATTTCCTTTATTTCCCTTTTATTAGCTAGAACTCACTGGTCATCTGGCAGAAGGAAAGCATTTCTTTTGCATGTCTGCCCAAGTGAGGAATGAGGAGCCACCAGGGCCATTTCAAACATGTCTGCCTTCCCCTTAGTGTTTCCTGTTCTCCCATAGTATAGTGGAGATATGCCCACTATGCCCACTCTTCTGCTAAGATCTTGGGAAAGTAAACTCAGTTTTCTGGGACTCTGTTTCCATTCTGGTAAAAAGCAAAATTATTCATGAAGGAAAGACCTTTGTAGAATTAGTGAGAGTCGGGGGTCGGGCGGTGGCACAGTGGGTTAAGTGCATGTGGCACAAAGACGGGCATAAGGATCCCGGTTCGAGCCCCGGCTCCCCACCTGCAGGGGGAATCGCTTCACAGGCCTTGAAGCAGGTCTGCAGGTGTCTGTCTTTCTCTCCCCCTCTCTGTCTTCCCCTCCTCCATTTCTCTCTGTCCTATCCAACAACGAATAGCATCAACAAGGGCAATAATAATAACCACAACGAGGCTACAACAACAAGGGCAACAAAAGGGGGGGAAAATGGCTTCCAGGAGCGGTGGATTCGTGGTGCAGGCATCGAGCCCAGCAATAACCCTGGAGGAGGAAAAAAAAAAAAGAATTAGTGAGAGTCTCTCTTTTTTTTAATGTTTATTATTTATTTATTTATTTATTTGCCTCCAGGCCTATCTCTGGGGCTTGGTGCTTGCACCACGAATCCACTGCTCCTGGAGGACTCCCCCCCCCCTTTTTTGTTGCCCTTGTTGTTATTGTTATTGTTGTTGGATAGGACAGAGAGTAATTGAGAGAGCAGGGGAAGACAGAGAAGGGGAAGAGAAATATAGACACCTGCAGACTTGCTTCACCATCCGTGAAGCAACCCCCCTGCAGGTGGGGAGCCCAGGGCTCAAACTGGGATCCTTACTCCGGCCCTTCTGCCTGGTGAGCTTAACCCACTGTGCTACCACCCAACCCTTGAGAGCTCTTTTATAGAGTTCCTATTGCCATGTGAGAAAGCATTGCCTGACCTATTGGCATGTGAAGTGCACAAGGTGAGAAATCTCAGGATATAGAATTTCAACAGTAGCCATGATTGGCCCAATAGTTGGGTTTTAAAGAGGTTAATACTTAGATTTTCAGCTTTATTCAAGCAGGCAGTGCTTTGTTTGTTTTGTAATGTTTTGATTATTTTAATGAGAGATACAAATAGAAGCACAGACTGATATTAGAGCACTGCGTAGCTGTGTAATTGTGTTGCTACAGATTGAACCTGGGACCTTGGAGCTTCAGGCATGAAAATCTTTTGCATAATCATTATGCTGTCTCCTCAGTCCTGTTGTGTTTTGTTTTGGTTTTTATGTCAGCCATTTTTACTAATTTCCAATACTATCCAGTAGCTAGCTAATAAGTCAAGCTTTCATAAGCACATTTAGATCACTATTCCTAGATAAAATACAATAGTCTACAAAATCACTCAATACAAATACAATGGTCTACAAAATCACTCAATACAAAATATATAATCTATTCCCAGAAATTTAGAATAGAGGATTAATTACAGAGCAAAGAAAAGTGCCCTCTGTATCAATTGAAGAAAGAAAAACATTTTTTTCTGTTTTCTTATTAATTAAGAGAAGATAAATTCTCTAACTTTTCAATAGACTTGATGGGAGAAGCTCTCTTATCATTTTTATCACTCTAATAAACATTTACAGTCGCCTTAGATCTCTGGAGAAGTAGTGGAGTTCAGAGTGAATCATGGTGCTGTAATCATATAGATATATTTTGTAGATTTGCTTGTATACAGGAACCTAGTCAGTTTCATCACTTTATTCAGTGAGGAATTACAATACCACCTTTCAAATCTTGAGTATATTTTGTCTAGCACCTCTTGTCTGGCACTCTGATTTGAACAAAAATCTAAGTAAACTTTCCACAATTCAGACTTCTTATTGTTCTCCTCTGTAGTAGTTATCAAATTCATTAGAACTACAAAGTCATCATTTTTTTTCCTCATGAAATATAGTTATATAGCTTCAGGGACTACCTGCATTTTACAGGTTAGGTTAAAATATTGGAAAATACACTATTAATTCTTATTGTTAAAATTATTGTTAAAATACGCTATTAATTATTATCTTCTTGCTATTTCTAGAAACACTCTCCCTTAACTTAACCTTGCTCTCCTCAGGACTGGTTGGACTGTTTCTCCATATTAAAGAAATCTCCATAATGGACACTTTGAATACTCAGTTTCCCCACAGAGCAAAGAAACTCTAAGCAAGGCTCAATACAGAAAATGTTATTCTACATAAAATGAATAACAATCTGGGAGTCGGGCAATAGCGCAGCAGGTTAAGCACAAAGCGCAAGGACTGGCAGAAGGATCCCGGTTCAAGCCCCAGCTCCCCACCTGCAGGGGAGTTGCTTCACAAGCAGTGAAGTAGGTCTGCAGGTGTCTGTCTTTCTCTCCCCCTCTCTGTCTTCCCCTCATCTCTCCATTTCTCTTTGTCCTATCCAACAACAACAACAATAATTACAACAATAAAGCAACAAGGGCAACAAAAGGGAATAAATAAATTAATAAATTTTTAAAAAAAGATTTAAAAACAATGAATAACCATCTAATTAATATTTCATATATTGTATTAATTTTTCCTTTTGTTGTCCAGATACGTGAAAAAATTTGCAAAGTTATAGGCAGAGCATATGCATAATTTTTACCAGTAAGCACAATACATAAGTAGTTTTGCAAGTGGTGACATAGTAGTGGAATTCTTGTTTTATTCTACCAAGTATATTACTAGTAAGCCTTTCTCACCTGTATCAGAAAATTAAAGCAATTGTAATTTTCCCTGTATAAATAATGGTGCTTATGGACATCTTAATCACAGAGCCTTTTTATTCCTTCGTTTTTTCCCCTTTTAAATTGTTTTATTTTTTCCAATTTTTTATTTGTGATTAATAGTGGGGGCTACAAGATTGCAAGATTACAACAGATCCACCATCAAAGTTCGTCTCATAAGTTTGGGGAACAATTTGCTTGCTTCTGGCCTTTCTTTCTTTCTGCCTTTCTTTTCTTTTTTTTTTTTTTTAAATTCATGTCCATCCATTCTCTAGATTCCACATCTGAGTGAAACCATCCAATAGTTGTCTTTCATATCTTTAATTATTTCACTAAGCATAATCATTCCTCTGGATTTTTTAAGATATTTATTTTCAGAGTAAATATCCAGATGTAGGGATTTGGATCTCTGTGATTTACTATGGTAACTAGGATTTCTAGAACACGTATCATGTACCAAACTTAGTCCTATTTTGATACGGCAATGAACACTTGTCCCTCTAATAAAACTGACTCAAATTTGTCTTGGATACTTATCCAGTGATTTAGCTGTTGTCTATTGAGGTTTTCACGCCTTTGCAGCGGAGAGTAAGAATAAAACATAACAAAGAAACATAAATTACCTGATATTTGGAGACTTGTGTGTGGTATACTATTTGGAGCCTACTTATTAACAAGGAGAACTTGTCGTCTCATCCAAGGAGAAGAAAATAGAACTATGTTTTCAAGGACCTATTGTCTTTGGCATTCTTATTATCTCATTAATTCTTTGCAATAATGCTATAAGAAAGACATGAATATCTCCACTTTACAAGTGAAGAGGCTGAGACTTAAAACCATGACATAACTTTTCCAGAATAACATAACTAAGAACTGATAGTGACCAGATCTCATCCCTTTTGTTCTACTTTGCCATGAAGACCATGTCTATTATGACCTAAAGCTCTTCAACTCAACCAACACCCCACCCTCAGATACTCACACCTGGTCAAGTGAATTTAACGTATCTTTTTTCTGGACCACAACTCCAAATATATACCCAATTGCCATTATTCCATTGACTCCCTAAATAGTGAATAATAAAAAAAAAACTTGTTTCTAATATGAATTAAGCTGTAAGTTATACATGTCACCTTCTCAAAAATCCCAGGACTTTCAGTGAAACATGAGTACTTTCTCTTTTTGAAGACTAACAAGTAGGAAAGTAGACTTGTCCTGAGGCACAAAATACAACTATGTAAGGGTCAGCATGGCAGCTCACTTAGGAGGGCAACTGTTCTGCGTGCACACAACCCAGGTTCAGTCTTGATCTCCCACAGCACTTGGGAAGCTTCAGGAATGTGGTGTCCTTCTGGCTCTCTCGGTGTGCCTGTCTCTTGACTTCTATCTGAAAAAGTTAATGCAAAAGAGTGATGTCTCAGTGAAACAACAACAAAACTAGTAGCAGAATAGAATGATGGTTGCTGGATCTGGAGTTGGAGATACAAAGAAATATTCCTAACCTTCAGTTCTAATCTGAGGTTCTAATGTATAACATGGTCACCGTCACTGATTGTGTAATTGAAATATGCTGCGAGAATAGGTGTGTTTTCAGCATAAAAGAAAACAGTAAGTCCATGAGATGATAGATGTCTCAATTAATTCAGTAGTAGGTATCTCTTCACGTAGTAATGTCTATCACTTTATTGAGGAAATAATGACTCACAGGATTGTTGTCATCACAACAGTACACTTCCTCAAAATAGGTACCAATATACACTTCACTCTCAATGAAACCATCTTGTTTCACCATAGGGACCTACCTTCCCTTAGTGCTCTCCTCTTACCCCATCTGAGTCCCCAAATCTTCTGTGACAGGTTGAAGTTCACTGAAGATTTATACCATACTGTCCTTTGCTTTGCTTCCTAGATCCATCTTTGAGTGCAATCATTCAGTATTCATCCTCTGCCTTCTAGCTTATTTTTCTCAACACAGTTCGCTCTGGCTCTATCCATGTTGTGGCAAGGAACACATACATGTTTTTGCACATGAGCATGTGTACAAACACGTGTACACACACAGCTTTGTTTCAGTGATAGTATCTGTCTGTTTTAGTATTGATACGAAGTATCAATATATTGGATATCCTCAATATTCTCTCATTTTTCAATTTATATAGATTTATTTATTTTTACAAGAGGGCTAGAGAAAGAGACTGCTTAGCAAGTCCTGTACTCTATCTCTAAGATATCTCCTCAGCTTTATATTTAAGTTTTCTTGAACTATAATTAACACACAAAATTAATTAGTTATAACTAGAATACAGAAAAAAAAACCTTCAAGACTATAAATCAAAGTATACGATGGTGGGAGATAAAAAAAACTTTTTTCTTTACTTTCTGAATCTTTTAAAATAAGGATATACTGATACCTATATAATTTTACATAGTTCAAAGTACCAGAAGGAAACACCATGATCATAGTGGGAAATGAATTTCTATAAGTGAATGTAGACACACACATACACAGAGAGAGAGAAATAGCAGTAGATTCTACATATCCAGCTCATTGCCTGACCACAGAGTAGTAAGACAAAATAAAGTGAAATATCTTTAAAAGTTAAGATATTTTAAATCCAGCAAATTATGAAGCAAAACATGGCACACAAAGAAGAGTTAAAATATAGGAAATTATCTGGAAAAACCCATTTCCAGAGTGATCACCTATGGATGGCATAGGTAGTGTTAGTGCTATTTTTTAATATAATCATTTTTTTTTTAAAAAAAGTTAATCAAATTCAGTTCTTTGTTGGATAGCGACAGCCAGAACTTCAGGGGGGTGGGGAGAGTCTTGCAACACTGCTTCACCACTTCTAAAGCTTTTCACGTGTAGGTGGGAACTGGGGCGCTAGAACCTGGGTCCTTGTGCATTGTAACCTGTGCGTTCAAACAGGTGCACCACCACCTGGCCCCTAAGTAGTGCTATTTCTAATGGTATTTTTTTAGCCATCACTGGAGCTTCCCCACTTCTAGTCTTTTTTTTTTTTTAATTAGCAGTTAACAGTTTATAGTACCTAGCCTACTTTTTCAGATGCAAAGAATGTGACAGACATAGGGAAGATACCACAATACCAAAACTTTTCCCAGTATAGTGAGGACCTTAAACCTGTTTCATTAGCGTGACAAAGCAGGTTCACTATCCAGGTAAGCTATTTTACAGGCTTTAGTATTGAATAGTTTTCTTTCTCTTGTGTTCCCATATATATATTTTTTCATTTTCATTTACTAAATAATGTCTCCTATATTTCTTTTTATCCAAGAATAATCTTGGCAATACATCAACCAACAATCAGCATTGTCTATTTATTTTTAGATCAGAAAGTAATGAGGACTAAAGATATCTTATCTGAGCAACAACTAAATCATCAGTTGACTGAAGCTTTGAGAAATTCACATTTGTGTTAAGTCCTTCCAATATTTATGTTCACATTCAAACTAAAAAAAAAAAAAAAAAAAAAAAAAAACCCTATCCCTCAGCACCACCATAAGCCAGAGGTGAGCATTACTTTGGGAAAATATCTAAATAAATAGACAAATAAAGAAATAAATAAAGTCAATATTTAAAGTAATATGCCATGTTAACTTTTAATTTTTATGATATAAAACTTATAATGAAATAGCTCATTTTTTTCTTTTTTAATTTTATATATTTATTATTGAATAGAGACAGAGGTAAACTGAGAGGAATAGAGGGGAAGTAGAGAGGGAGAGAGACAGAGAGACATCTGCAGACCTGCTTCACCACTTGCAAAGGTTTCTCCCTGCAGGTGGGGACCAGGGACTTGAATCTGGGTCCTTGCATACTGTTTTGTGTGCACTTAACCAGGTGTGCCACTGCCTGGCCTCTTTTTATTTATTTGTTTCTAAATTAGCAATAGCCATGATTATCTTACAAAATTTGCTGTCAGCTTTTCACATTTTGCTAGTCCTAGGCTGTATGTGTAAGAGTAATGGAGACAATTAGTGGTCATATGCTGCATTCTACATAGGGCTTTTGCAGGCATGTTATCATGTATTCACTTCTTTTCACAATTTTTTCTTTCTTTTGGCTAGAGGGTGAAAATAGAGAAAGAGAGAGAGAGAGAAAGCCAAAGAGGGGTGGGGGTGGGGGGATGACTGCAAGACTTGTTCTATCTCTTATGAAGCGTCTGCCCTGCAAACAGAGCCTGGGGACTTGAAGCAAGTCCTCCTCGCACATGGAAACATTATACACAGTCTGGGTGAGCCATCACTGGACTCTCACAAATTTTTTGAAGATGTTATCATTTTCCTTCTCCAAAGAGTGTGTCTTTTGCTCAGGTCCTGTTTATTTCCGAAGAGAGACTTTGGCATTGTCTGGGCTCAGTTCCAGACTGCAAAGGTTCCAGACTGCATTACTGTTTTTCTCTTTTCTTTTTTAAATTTTTATTTATAAAAAGGAAACACGACAAAAACCACAGGATAAGAGAAGGACAACTCCACACAATTCCCACCACCAGAACTCCATATCCTATCTCCTACCCTGATAGCTTTCCTATTCTCTATCCCTCTGGGAGTATGGATCCAGCATCATTATGGGGTGCAGAAGGTGGAAGGTCTGGCTTCTGTAATTGCTTCCCCGTTGAACATGGGTGTTGGCAGATCAGTGCATACTCCCAGCCTGTTTCTCTCTTTCCCTATTGGGGCAGGGCTCTGGGGAAGCGGGGCTCCAGGACAGGTTGGTGAGGTCGTCTGCCCAGGGAAGTCCGGTTGGCATCGTGTTAGCATCCGGAACTTGTTGGCTGAAAAAAGAGTCAACCTATAGGGCCCCCCCAAAAATTGTTAAATAATAATGAACATAAAGGCTGGAAAAGTTCATATGAAGAGTTGGAGGTCTCCGTTTTATAGATAGTTAGTGGTCCTATTTCTGTTGTATTCCAAAGAACCCATAACTATCCTAATTTTTTTTTTTTCTGAGCCTGACATCTGATATGCAGGTGGGCCCAAGTTATTGTCTGGGGAGATGATGTCATGGCTGGAAAAAGGACCAGAAAGCTGGATCAGGGAAGAGAGTAGCTCCCAAATATGGGAAAGTTTTATAACTATTGTTGACTGTAAACTCCATTGATTTGATCTGATCTGGGGTCCACATTCAGCTTAGGAGCCTATGTGACCTCTGCAGCCCTATAGCTCTGAGCTCACTTTCTGTGGTCATGAGTAGGAACGTTCCAAGCTGCCCCAACTTTAGGACCCATCTTCCTCAGGTGAAACATAGAGTATGTTGTCCAGCCTTCAGGAAAGCACAAATTCAACTCCTTTCCAACTGAAAATATTGTTCTCTTTAAAACCAAAACAAAAGCCAGAGGGAACAAAGTTTTGGAGTTAAACAGCAAATGAGCAGCCTGGTAAATTGTGAAACCTTTTTTGAAGGTGCCGTAAATTCTCCCCACCAAAAATGCGAAAATTAACAAACCAGCCAAAAAGTACATCAGTTAACATGTTTTTTTTAATTATTTATTTTAAAAAGGAGACATTAACAAAACCATAGCATAAGAGGGGTACAACTACACACAATTCCCAACACCAGTTAACATGTTTTTATTTTTATTTTTTTACCAACTCTGTGATTTGGCAAAGCAGGCTATACAAATGAGAAGACTGGGGGGGTGGGGTCAGGTGGGGGTCAGGGATATTTAGTAATTTATCCAAGATCATCCAGTAGATTTAGAAGCAGATTGGTTGTCTCCAGGCTCCTAGAACAGATTCCACTCCATGATCCCATGGAGGGAAGACCGGCCAGAGGAAACAAACAATGCTGATATCTGCAGATGTCTGGAGCTGAAACCACAAGACCAGTGCCCTTCAGTTTAAAGCTTTGTTCCAACATAGAAGTCATATGTATGGACTCTAACACTGGAGGAACTAAATTGCTGAAAATTCAACAAGTCTAGCACTGTAGTCTTATCTTGGAAAAGTGAATGGAAGAATGCATAGAGATTGTAGGAGGTCAGGTGATGGTGCGCCTGGCTGAGGTGTTACATGTTACAGGGTTTTCGGCCCCTATCCCCACCTACAGGGGGAAACCTTCACGAGTGGTGAAGCAGTGCTGCAGGCATCTCTCTGTCTCGCTCCCTGTATATTTCCTCCTCTCCTTTCAATTTTTGAATGTCTCTATCCAACAAATAAAGGTATTTAAAAAAGAGAGAGAGAGAAAGTCAGGCGGTAGCGCAGCAGGTTAAGCACAGGTGGCGCAAAGGGCAAAGACAGGCGGTGAAGCAGGTCTGCAGGTGTCTGTCATTCTCTCCTCCTCTCTATCTTCCCCTCCTCTCTCCATTTCTCTCTGTCTTATCCAGCAACGACATCAATAACAACTACAATAACAACTATAACAACAATGAAAAACAAGGGCAACAAAAGGGAAAATAAATAAATAAATATTAAAAAATTGAAAAGAGAGAGAGAGAGAGTTTGCACATGACCTTGTCTTTGACTTAGCAGTCAGTCAGCCTCTGCAGAGATTCTGGCATTAGCACACAGATTAGAACTTGACCCTTAGATATTCTGGTTGGTTGCTACAAAACCGTGTAAACCTAGAAAAGCCAAGATTATGTTTTGACATTATAAAAGATTAAATATACCTACATGTACTGTTTTCCCAAACTTTGAAGTATAGAAATAAGCAAGTTAATGAAATGTGCATTAGGGGCTGGGCAGTGGTGCAGCCAGATAAGCGCACATGGTACCAAGTACAAGAACCCGTGCAAGGATCCCAGCTTGAGCTCTTGCTCCCTACCTTCCAGAGGGATGTAGGGGGAAGCAGGTGTGCAGATGTCTATCTTTATCTGTCTGTCTGTCTGTCTGTCTATCTATCTATCTATCATCTATTGCCGGGCTAGCTTCGCGGGCAGGAGACAGATGACCAGGGACTCATGGCTGAGCTGGGAAGCAGTATCTCTTTATTCATGTGGAATGCAGCGCAATCTAAGCTAAGCTATCTCTAATCACAATCCTGTCCTTATATATACTCGCCAAGTAGGGTGGAAACAGGATGTGACGTAGAGAGGGTGGAGCTAAAAGAGATTGGTGAAAATCAGGGTGTGACAAGGAGAGAGGGCGGAGCAAAAAGACATGAACCAGTGGGGATTAAACCAATGCCCTGCAGGCAGGGTGGTGCTTAGTTAACAGTGGTTATGTAAATAGAATACAGTGTTAAGCAGGGGGGATTAAACCAATTAAACAGAAGGGGTCTTAGAAGCATACCAACAATGTATCATCTATCTACCTATCTACCTACCTATCATCTATCTTCTATTCTTCTCTCTCAATTTCTCTGTCCTATTGAATAAAATAGAAAAAAGATGAAATGTATATATGACTAAAACAAACATTTCACACTATTATATATGTCACTATAGCATATAAAAGTCTATGGATATATTTAATACATATGGCTGTAACATAGACTCATTTAAATGTCCTATGAATGGTCAAAAATTTATATTCTTTGTGGTGTTATGTATGTGATGAAAAGTTAAAGAAAATTGGTATGTTCAATAGATAGAACTTTTGAATGCATGAAAATGGAACGCAACATTCAGAACTCTGCGCAGCTCTGATTTATGGTGGTGCAGAGGATTGAACCTCAGAGCTGGGGCCCTCAGGCATGAAGGTCTCTTTGTGTAAACGCTATACTATCCCTCCACCCCACCCATGGAAATATATTTATAACACTGAAGGAGGCTTTCCAATTGCAAATATAATGCAATTCCAATTCCTGATAAACTGTACAGTAGGTATGTTTAATATATATTCACATATATTTGAGTTGAAGGTAGGTTAAAGATTAGTGGGTGTGGGAGCTGGGCAGTTAAGCACACGTGGTACAAAGCACAAGGACCGGCATAAGGATCCCAGTTTGCTCCCGCTCGCTCCCCACCTGCAAGGGAGTTGCTTCACAGGCGGTGAAGCAGGTCTGTAGGTGTCTATCTTTCTCACCCCCTCTCTTGTCTTTCCCTCCTCTCTCCATTTTCTCTCTGTCTTATCCAACAACGACAACAACATCAACAATAACTACAACAACAATAAAAAAAAGATTAGTGGGTGCTACTTATTCTTACAGACCTGAATTGCCAGTATTTTCACCTTCTATCCTAAACTGTTGTACATTCTATAATTTTTTATAATTAACATGCATTTGTTTCATAATCAGAGGAGGCAATATATACTTCAAAATGGCATATTATATATAGCAATGCTACACTTGGGATCTCGCAGTTACTTAAACCTGTATTCAAGGACCATGACAACATACAATAGAACATTTCCTCTGAATTTGGGAGAATTTTGTTGCTTCAAGCTCGAAAACCCCATCTTTTATCCAGTTCTTCAGATGAGCCCATGTTTTTCTTATTACTGCATATAATTTACCACTGCTAATGGAAGGCGAGTTTTTTTTTTTTTAAATTAATTTACTTATGTTTTTATTTACTGAGAAAAAGAGAGAGATCAGAACATTGTTCAACAATATTCTGGCAGTAGGTGGTTCCAGGGATTAAATCTGAGACCTTTGGGAGTTAGCAAATGCAACATGGTGCTATAAGAGGCTGAACTGCCTCCCTAGCCCAGGAACCTTAGACTGAACCTTAAAATTGCCCTGTAGTGTTGCTATAGTGACACTTTCTTATGGAGGCTGGAAACCTAGATTTAGAAAGGGCTAATGACCTCAAATACACACAAGCACTCACAAAGTCAGAATGGGACTCATTTTCCCATTGTAACCCCCTGTTACTAGATCCCACGTCCTCTCTCAATGAATAGTTAGTTGAACACAAGAACCCCCTTTTCCAAGGACCTTTCTTAGCAGTAGCTTTCAAGGAAAACAGTTCAAATAGCAGGTTTCTTTTCCTCACAAGGCCCCTCCCAAGGTCCCTGAGTGTGTGCATATTGTGTGCTTAATTCACTCGTGGCTCTGTGCCATGGAATACATAAACAAGTGGGGAAAGCCTCTGAGAGGAATCTGGATGCCCAAATGGAGCGATTTATCTTCTGAAATTATTGTTTGAAATTGTTTATGTCAGTTGCTGAGTTTCTGTTCTGTACTTCAGGGACCTGTTTGTGATGGAAGCAAAAACTCTCTACAGCTGGACAACTATCCTAGTCGGCAGTTCTAGTGACTGTGCGGCCTGCTGCTTGTCCATCCACTCAACTCAGAAAGTGGTCAGAGAGATTCATCACCACCCCACAGGAGAAACTCAAAAATTATCTGGGCCTCATAATTGGCTGGTCACTACTTGAGCATGTGCTAACTAATTTAACCCTTCCAGCAGTCCATTAGAGAAGTACTATGGGGGTGGCGGGGGGTCTGGGCCATAGCACACCGGGTCAAGCGCACACAGTACGAAAGCACAAGGATCCTGGTTGGAGGCCCCCGTTCCCCACCTGCGGCGAGGGGCGGGGATCACTTCATGAGCAGAGAAGCAAGTCTGCAGGTGTTTGTCTTTCTCTTCCTCCATTTCTATCTTCCCCTCCTCTCTCCATTTCTCTCTGTCCTATCCAAATTCTAAAAAATGGGGAAAATGGCCACTGGGGACTGTGGATTTGTAGTGCAGGCACCAAGCCCCAGTGATAACCCTGGAAGCAGGGAGATAGAAAGAGAGAGAGAGAGAGAGAGAAGAAGGAGGAGGAGGAGGAGGAGGAGGAGGAGGAGGAGGAGGAGGTGGAGGTGGAGGAGGAGGAGGAGGAGGAGGAGGAGGAGGTGGAGACCCAGTGATAACCCTGGAAGCAGGGAGAGAGAGAGAGAAGAAGGAGGAGGAGGAGGAGGAAGAGGAGGAGGAGGAGGAGAAGGAGGAGAAGAAGGAGAAGAAGAGAGAGAGAGATAACTTCTGTCCCCAAGCCACTCATTACAAATTCATAGATGAAGAAACCAACACTCAGCCACCCAAGAAATTTTACAAGATTCTTCAACTTATAAATGGAAAAGCTGAAACAGCATCCCATGCACCTCGGACTCAAAGCTCATATTTTCTTTTCTTTTTAATATTTATTTATTTATTTATTTTCCGGTTTTGTTACCCTTGTTGTTTTTTATTGTAATTATTATTGTTGTTGTCACTGATGTCATCGTTGTTGGATAGGACAGAGAGAAATGGAGAGAGGAGGGGAAGACAGAGGAGGAGAGAAAGAGAGACACTTGCAGACCGGCTTCACTGCTTCTCACAGACACTTCAACTGGCCTAAGCTGGCTTGAGTCATCTGAAATTTTCATCCCATTCTCTCAGAACACGCAGATTGTGAACTCTGCCTCTTAGTGACATTGTAACCTCCACAGAATTTCCACTTGAGGCCTGTGCTTTTCATGCCTGTAGTATCTTGAGCTATTGTAACATGCAAGCCCTATGCTCACAAACCTGGCAGCTTTGTGAGTCAGAAGAGAATTCCTTTTGAGGCATTAATCAGTCCTTTTCAAATGTTTTGACAAACTGGGAGTGTGGTGCTTAGGGAAAGAATAGCTTCTCTGTGTGTGTTGTGAATAGACATCTAGCTAAAACAACTGTACACAGTGCATTACGCTTGATCATTGAAACAACTACATAGTATTACTGACTTAGGGCTCTTGAGATTTGAATATTCTCTTGGTTTTTACCTTCTCCATATCCCGTGTTAGAAACTGGATTAAATCAGTGTGTTTCAGTCTCCTTCAAAGCAGCACAGTAAGATAATCTCTTTTTTTTTCTTTTTCCTTTTTTGTTGACCTTGTTTATCATTGTTGTTGTTACTGCTGCTGCTGTCATTGTTGTCAGGTAGGACAAACAGAAATGGAGAGAGGAGAAGAAAACAGAGAGGGGGAGAGAAAAATAGACACCTGCAGACCTGCTTCACCGCTTGTGAAGAGACCTGACTGCAAGTGGGGAGCCCAGGGCTCGAACCAGGATCCTTATGCCAGTGCTTGTGCTTCACAACATGTGTGCTTAACCCACTGCGCTACCGCCTGGCCCCCGAGCATCTCTTACCATTAGGCAAACAGTGCATACCTGGTTCAATCTCTTCCATGCATGGCTACTCCTCTGTGCAGGTCACTACTGTTAATCCATTACTCTCAGTCTCCCCTTCTCCCTGTAGACCACAAAGGGCACATTAGTAACCTGGTCATTGCTTTTCTTTCTTCTGGATTCTCTAAAAATGAATAGGTAGGTGGTGGAGTATATTTTATGTTTGGTCACTGTGACCACTTGGCCACGCATCTGTGCATAAGAATTGTTTGGCAGGGATAGCTGTTATTGATACCTGGAATTCGAAGGCAGGGAGCAGAGTGTGTTCAGACATAAGTAATCACACACACACACACACACACACACACACAAAAAAAAAAAAAAAAAAAAAAAACACCCTGGCTTTCAGCGTTGTTTGGGAAGTGTGGCCAGGATTGGTGCAGGGATATTGGGGACCAGGGAACCTATCAGGCTACATTCTTCCCAACTTTATACCAGGGCCCCCATCTCCTTTTTACTAGGTGACTTGAGAACTATGTATTTTAAGGGAGTGCATGTTATGTCTGTGAGTTACTCAGGCTGCTCCTGTGAAGAATGAATTTGTCCTGAAGTCAGATTGTGTCAGGAGAAATAAGGCAATGATGGTTGAGTCACTTCTTAAACAGTAAGAGGAGCGTTATATATATATAATATGTGCTTCAAATATCGATGTTCCTCTTTGGTGGAATGACCTGAGGAGTCTTGCTTATCCTTTTGTAATAAATGTATTCATTTATTAACAATGTCCTTGTCAGTGATGTCAAAATCAAGGGTAATTCCTGAAGGGTTAACTCACTAATTCCAGGGTAGGACTCAACTTTTTGTGAATGGCAAAGACTAAATTACAAAGAGATACAACTATCTTTTCCAAAGAAAAGCTTTAAATTGGCTGATGCTCTGTAGTGCCCAATATCTTTGTTTTTTAAACAAACAATCTTTTTAAATATATATATTATATATAGTATATACATATACTATATATAATATATATGTATATATATATTCAATTACTGAATATCAGAGGCTGAGAGAAACTGAGATGGAAGAGGGATATAAAAAGGGAGTAAAGGGGCCAAGTGGTGGTGCACATTGTTAAGTGCACACATTACAGTGAGCAAAGACCTGGGTTCAGCCCCTTGGTCCCCATCTGCAGAGGGAAAGCTTCACAAGTGGTGAAGCAGGTCTGCAAGTGTTTCTCTGTCTCTTTCCCTCTCTACCTCTCCCTTCACAATTTTCTCAGTCTCTATCTCATAATAAATAAATAATTTATTTTATTTTTTCCTTTATTGGGGGATGAATGTTTTACAGTCAACAGTAAATAAATATATTTTTAATTTTTTAATATTTATTTTCCCTTGTTTTTTATTGTTGTTATAGTTATTATTATTGTTGTTATTGATGTCATAGTTGTTAGGACAAAGAGAAATGGAGAGAGGAGGGGAAGACAGAGGGGGGATAGAAAGAGAGACACCTGCAGACCTGCTTCACTGCTTATGGCTTGTGAGGTGACTTCCCTACGGGTGGGGAGCTGGAGACTCGAACCGGGATCCTTACGCTGGTCCTTGCACTTTGTGCCACGTGCACTTAACCTGCTGTTGTTCCGCCTGACTCCCAACAAATAATTTTTTAAAAGAGAGATGGAGATAGAAAAAGAGACACTTGCAGTACAACTTCACCACTCATGAAGCTTTCCCCTGCAGATGGGAACTGAGGGCTTAAGCCCAGGTCCTTACACATGGTAAGGTGTGCACTCAGCCCTTTGGGTTTGTGGTCTTAACCTGGAACTGTATAGAGACAAGCAGCTTTCCAAGATGCTTTCTGTGACATGCTTAGTCCAGGTTCCTGAACATGCTAATGTCATACCCTGGCATGTATGTTTTGGCTACCTTTATAAACTCTGTGTCCACACACCTAGGAATCTTTTCATGGAAGAACAGTATTTAAAAATAGATCTCTGTTGGGCTGAGCTTCACTGATGGGAGACAGATGACCAGGGACTCATGGCTGAGTGGTACGCATTTCAGTCTTTATTCATGCGGAATGCAGCACAATCTAAGCCAAGCTAAACTAACTAAACTATAATCACAGTCCTGTCCTTATATATATACTCACCAAGTAGGGTATAAACAGGATGTGATGTAGAGAGGGTGGAGCGAAAAGTGACTGGTGCAAATCAGGGTGTACTAGGAGAGGGGGCGGAGCAAAAAGACATCATGAACCAGTGAGGATTAAACCAATGCCCTGGAGGCAGGGCGGTGCTTCGTTAACAGTGGTTATGTAAATAGAATACAGTGTTAAGCAGGGGGGATTAAACCAATGAAACAGAAGGGGTTTTTAGAAGCAGAATTAGAAGCAGACCAACAGATCTGCAAATTTTGTTTGACTGTACTGATAGACTCCCTACCACCAAGTAAGATCACTTTCAGCACTCATTAGTACAGAATCTGTTTGAAAATAATCAAATAACAGATATCTTGACCAGGTTCAAAAAAATAAATAAATAAACTCAATATAAAGTTCCCAAGGTCTTAGTAATGTGATTGGAACCCACAGAAATTTGGTTGGAATGAATGAAAGGTGTTAGTACATTTACCTTACTGCCAAGTTCCCAGAAGGAAGCATTGTCTGAAAAACTCCTGGAAATACTAGCGATTTTCTTTTACCAATAATAATAGTAATGGTGCTTTCATTTATTTGGAACAGAATAGAAAGCACTATCACTTGTTATCATTATTATTATATGTCTTTATTTAGTTATTGGATAGAGACAGCTAGAAATTGAGTGGGAGACACCTGCAACACTGTTTCACCATTTGTGAAGCTTTCCCCTGCAGGTGGGGACCGGGAACTCAAATCCATGTCCTTGTACATTGTAACATGTGCAATCGACCTGGTGTCCACCCGACCCCTAATTTTTTTCTACAAAAGGTTAATTAAGGAAATTATCATCTAAGTGTAGTTTCCTTGTCCTGATTCCGCTCCTCTCCTTATCCTTCTTTCTATCTTTATTTAGTTTTATTATTATTTTTTTTCCACCTGGTTCTCAAATTGCCCCTCCCTCTGCATTCTCACTCTTGCGTTACTTATGGATCAAGATGAGAGTCATCAAATGATTCTTCTCCCCCATTCTGATTAACAGGAGATGAGTCATCCTAAAGTCAGTATTGCCATATGACTTTGCTGCTCAACGAATGCTAGTACTACCACCTTTTTTTTTAATTTACATTGAAAACTTGAATTCCTCAGCAGAGCATCTCAGACCCTCTGTCAGTGAATTCCCATCTCATTTTCCAATGTTTTCTCTTAGCACTCGGTAAAAGGATCCATTTTCTATGATAAAACAATATTTTAGGGACATTATATATTTTGTGGGCCCCAGTGGAAAATGACAATTGTCTCTCTTTATGCAAAAATCAAGCTGCAGGCCCCTCTCAACATGGGACTCTTAACAGAACAGGCCATGAAACTGGCACTGGCTGTGGTCCACATTCAGGTTCTTTTGTGTGTTCTTTGACAGAAGAATGTCTTTGATCAACCATCCTCCCCATATGATTCTCACTTGACAATTTAAATGTACAGTTCTTCTAGCCTTGGTCACTTTTTTATATTTATTTCTTAGATTTATATGTTTGTTTTTTTTTGTTTGTTTGTTTGTTTATTGGATAGAGACAGCCAGAAATTGAGAAGGGAGGGGGAATAGAGAGGAAGAGAGAGAGACACCTTCTGACCTGCTTCACCACTCACAAAGCTTTCCCCCTGCAGGTGGGGACCGGGGGCTCGAACTGGCTCCTTGCACATTGTATAATGTGTGTGCTCAACCAGGTGCACCACCACCCAGCCGCTGGTCACTTATTTGTATATGTGTTCTTTAATCATCTATTGCCTGACATTTTATCTGATTTTATCTGATTTTCCCCCACTAAATGATTCATAACTTAAGCTACTTTGTATTATCCTGAAGGTCTATAAATACCTCTGCAAGTAGCCAGAAATTATTAAATATTTCTTGAGAGACTGAATTGGTAGAAAAAAATTAAAGTATAACATTCTTTTTTTTTTTAACCAGAGCACTGTTCATCTCTGGTTTAAGTGGTGAGGGGAGGATTGAACCAGGGACTTTGGAACCTCAGGCACGATATTCTCTTTGCATCACCATTATGCTATCTATCCCCAGCCTGATGTATAATATTCAGATCAGTCTTATGATCGTACTAAAGGTTTATGGGATATTCTTGAAAGTAACAGCAATTCAGGGCAGGGGTGGTGGCACACCTAGTTGAGTACACGTGTTACAGTGAACAAGGACCCAAATTCAAGTTCCCAGTCCCCACCTGAAGGGGCAAAGCTTTGTGAGTGGTGAATCAATACTGCAGGTGGCTCTCTGTTACTCTCTCTCTCTCCCTCCCCTTTCTTCTCAATTTCTCTCTCTCTCTATCCACTAAATAAGTAAAGATAATTTTTAAAAAATTATAACTGCGATTCTAGCTCACAGTTCCTTCTAGCCTATCATTTAAAGACCTTGCATTTCACATATGACTTCCAAGCATCCTTAAAGTCTTTTTCTGTGCTGTGAACATAATCTGAAGTTAAGTGACTAAACAATGTAATCTCATGGGAGGAAACTCTAGAAATTAAGGAAAATCCCAGAAGTCTGAATTTGGAGACATGCAAAGAAAGACTCTGGTCAAAAATGAAACCAAGTATCATGGAATATTAGTACTCCAAGGAGCCTCTGAGGTCATCCATTCTTCTTTCTTGTCTTATAAAGAGTAAATGGAATTCTGGAACAGTGACATGCTATGACCAAGGTCACAGATATTTAGTGGGAGAAAAGGGCCTGATCTCTTGAATTCTATGTGACTTGCAAGAGACATTCTGCTAACAAATATCTTGAAACAGAACTTTTGGAGATCCTCCTATGATTCGTGAGTACTTTCTCTATGCACAACACAGACTAAATAAAGAAACAAGTTAATTTTTTAAAAAAATTTATTTACTCATTCCCTTTTGTTGCCCTTATTGTTTTATTGTTGTAGTTATAGTTGTTGGATAGGACCGAGAGAAATAAGAGAGAGGAGGGGCAAACAGAGAGGAGGAGAGAAAGATAAACACCTGCAGACCTGCTTCATCACCTATGAAGTGACTCTCCTGCAGGTGGAGAGCCGGGGGCTCGAACCGGGACCCTTACGCCTGTCCTTGCACTTTGCACTACCTGCGCTTAACCTGCTGCACTACCTCCCAACTCCCCAGAAGCAGGTTATTTTTTAAATACAATATACTTGGATTTTTTAAAATATAAAATAATGGCCTTTAGAATCTAACAATCCTACATTCAAATTATTGAGTGGACTTAAATTTTGACTCAGGGTTTATTATATAGGCAGAATGTAAGAAAAGTATAGAGCAGTTAGAACATAAGACACTGTATGGATCAGAAGCAATAACTGCTTTAGTGATTAGAAAGGATTCCTAGTTTCTATGCATAGAAGATTCTATTGGGCCCAAGTGATGGGGTGATGGTGCACCTCATTGAGTGCACATGTTACCACGAGCAAGGATCTGGGTTCATGCCCCTGGCCTCACGTGCAGGGACAGTGGAGCAATGTTGCAAGTGTCTCTCCTTTTCTCCTCCTACTCTTCATATATCTATAATTATCTATATCTATATCTAAATCTATAACTATATCTATATCATCTATATCTATATCACCTATATCTATTATCACCTATATCTATATCATCTATATAATCTATATATATATAGGTATATATATATCTATAGATATAGATATAGATATGAAGGAGAGAGAAGATACAGAGATCAGAGACAGACCAGAGCACTGCTCAGCTCTGGTTTATAGTGGTTATGGAGGAATGAATCTGAGCCTTTGGAGCCTGAGACGTGGAAGTCTTTTTGCATAACCGTTATGCTATCTCCCCAGCCCCCGCACACACACACCCTACTCTTCTACTCCTGTTTCTCCTCTCAGTGTCTCTCTGCCCTGTCAAATTAAAAGAAGAAAAAAAATAGTTTGCTTGGAGTGGTGGATTTGCTGTACAGGCACTAAGTCCCAGTAATAACCCTAGTGGCAAGAAATAAATAAAAAAGAATGGGAGGAAAGAAAGAAAGAAAGAAAGAAAGAAAGAAAGGAAGGAAGGAAGGAAGGAAGGAAGGAAGGAAGGAAGGAAGGAAGGAAGGAAGGAAAAATGATTCTGTTAGTAGTCAGTGGTCCATTGGTTCAGAGCACCGAGATGAGTGGGAGTATCTGGGTTCTTCTAGTGCAATGGTGCCATCACCTACCTTCACCATCCACTTCTAGATAAAATCACTCATTTATTCCTAAGCACTACCTCTTAGGATATTTGATAAATGTCTTGTATTTAAAACACTAAATAATATGTTGAAGTTGGAAGGAATTCAGAGGTCATGCCATTTAAAGAATTGCATTTCATTCTGTCCTTCATTTTTGTAATAGTTTGTTTATTTTATCACAAGAATGATGTGAAAAGGCTCTTGCTAGATAGCCACACCTCCTGACCACCAGGAGTGTAGATTTTCTCCTGAGTCACTGGGCCAGCTCTCTGCCCCCATATCAGTACAGGGCTTCCTTGCTGCTGTTCCAGTCCCTGAGGGGCAACAACAATGGAGACTCACAGTTACTCAGACTGGAGGTGGTGGTTCAACTAGCAGACTACCGGACTGGTACCAGCCGAATAGGTACGGAATTTTAGCCCCAGGAATCTCTCCTTAAGCCCTTCTCTGTCCATAACCCACACGTGTTTGCACTCATCAGTGGCTTGATGGGTTCCTGGAGTGGGCTCTCAGGTGATTCTCTTTGCTATTGCCAGTTGACCCGAGAGAGCAAAATGCAGCAGCTACTATTCCTTAGCCATACCTACAGACATATTTTGTTTATTTTAATGAGGTAGAGACAGAGAGCGACACCAGAGCATTGCTTAGCTCTGGCTTATGATGGTGTTGGGGACTAAACCTGGGACCTCAGAGCCTTATGTTATCTCCCCAACCCTATTTTCAAATTTTGATCCATGGAGCTTTGGCCCTTCATGTGAGATCCTGTTTTTGTTGCTTTGTCCTATGCTATTTTTTTTTCTTTCTCATGTAAGATTTCAGTAAGACTTCTAGCACTTAAACAAGGATTGAGAGCACCTAATTCTAACTTAATCTTTCCCTTCTTGGGTAAGAAGACTGAATCCCAAAGTGATTAAGTTCTTGACTCATTATTTTGAAGTATAGTTGATAGGAGACATGTAGGTTCACTTGGTAAAACTTAAGAAGTTATTTTCACATTCCCATGTTGCAAAGACAGAATTGTTCCTACAGGAAGTAGAATTCATGGAGCTTTAAAAGAAACAGAGGAAGGTGACTCTCTGGTGATGTATGTCTGGTTGGTATAATGAGTATACATTTCTTATTTTCTTCATCCATCACTATTTTCTCTATGTTTATACTCATTTCTTCCTCAAGAATGATGGCTTATTAAATACCTGGCAAGCATTAATTATTTTATTACTTTGGTCAAGTTCAAATACAAATTAATTTATAATTCCTAAAAAGCATCTTGTTAAACAATGCTTTCTGCCATTACTTTTTTTTTTTTAAGTAATCATTCTTGGAAGTTATAGACTGTGACAAGATGCTCAGAAACTAGAAGCCAAGTCAAACAAAGGGGTTATTTGCATAAGAAAAATGGAGGACCTGACAGAAAAAATTATCTGAATGGAGGGTTACACAGAAAAAAGATAGCAAATGTAGAAGAGAGCAGTGATAAGGTGTCACATCATTAGTAATATAGAAAAATAGTTTAAAACGATGCTCTTAGCAATGATGAATATTTGGCTGGACAAACTCTTGATAGAAGATTAACTCATAGATTCCAATGACTCCTTTTGTGGTTCTTTAAATGTTAAAACTTCATGGGCTCAGGTAGTACTCTAGATGGACAATAAACACGAACTAACTTGCCCAAGGTTTGAGAATTGTTTTGGCTTGAGAGTTTGGAGACGGTAACACTGCTGACATAGTTATAAAGTTTCACATACCCTATAGAGGGAAAAGGGCGACAGGAGGAGAGACTTCTGGCTTTCAGTTAGGCATGTCAGTTTTGTTACAGCCGCTGACATTGAGTTATGTGTAGATGGTAGTAACGCTCTTTTTTTTTTTTATTCCCTTTTGTTGCCCTTGCTGTTTTATTGTTGTAGTTATTATTGTTGTTGTCGTTGTTGGATAGGACAGAGAGAAATGGAGAGAGGAGGGGAAGACAGAGAGGAGGAGAGAAAGACAGACACCTGCAGACCTGCTTCACCGCCTGTGAAGCGACTCCCCTGCAGGTGGGGTAGTAATGCTCTTTTTTACAGCAGGATAAATAGCTCAAGCAAATAATCCTGGTCCCCCAGTTCACTGCTTCTAAACCTACAGTTGAGCACCTAGCTAAATTTATTCTGAAATTCTCATAGAAACTCTTTTGTTAAAATATTTTCTGTTTCTTCGTTCCTCTTCCTCTCTCTCCTTCCAGACATTTTTACTTCTTTCTTTTGACTTCTGTCTTCATCTCTCCCTTATTTTCTCTCTTTCTTAAATTCGAATCACTACCCCGAATGGGCTCATGGAGAATTCATGATGTGGAAAGCAATGTGGGTTTCATTTATAATTATCTATAAGGGATTTGCCATGATACTTAGCTTAACCCAGATTTTTTCCCCATAATTAATAAATCTCATTAAGAGCCATAGCTGAACTAAATATTCAAACATACACAAATATTCTCCCTATAATAAAAAATTAACATTTTTCTTAAACTAATTAGCTCTTATCTTATCCTTGCTCCTTTTATTTTTCTGCACTCATTTCCTCTAAAATAATTATTATTTTAATTTAGTTACTAACTGGCAAACGCTAGAAGAAGAAGTTACTAACTAATAAGAGAGAGAAAGAAAGAAGAAGGAGAAGGAAGAGAAAGACAAAGAGAAAGACAAAAAAGATACATGGGAGAGAGAAAAGTAGTAGCAGGAGGAGAAAGAGAGAACCAGACCATCACTCTGGCACATTCAATGCTTGGGGGATGAACTTGGGGCTTCGTACTTGAAAATCCAAAGCTTCATTCATTGTACTGACTCCCGGGGCACTCCTAACACTTTTAATACATTCAAAACTTATTCATGCTAGATTCCACTGAATGAAGCTTTCATTTAATGTTAATACTCTCACAGAAGATACTATCTTAAGTGAGATATTGCCACTAATGATGGTATGAGAATAAGGCATTTTTCACTTCTGAGTCCCTTGAAACTGCTTGTAAATAATTATGGTAAGCTTGTTTGTGGGGCTGATAAGCTAGAATTATGTAAAGGAGAGCTCGACATATTCCAATTTAGATTCCTATACCTATAAAGTGGATATTTAAGCCAATGATAAGCCAGTTTTTTTACCACCAAAGAAAATATTGAGGTAGAGATATAAAGAAATTGATTAGAAACAGATTTAAGGCTGCATAAGTGTGTACTGCATAACAAATAGGATACCTAAAGTCCTCTTGGCATAGAAACTAGTTATACTGAAAAAAATTTGTAATTTGAAAAAACAGTTATGTGTTGACTAAAATTATATGCTAAAATTAATTCCAGATCCACTACAGAATCAAATGCAACAAAATGTCAAAATCATAAATCCAGCTATGGAAATATTTTTATGTATAAAGATAGATATTATAAAGGGTCTTATTGTTGTTGTGTTTTTGCTTTTGCTTTTGTTTTTTACTATGTGTGCTTAACCTGGTACATTAATACCTGGCCCCTGGAAGGTTGTGTTTTTTTTTTTTTTAAGGATTGCAAATAGAAATGCTAAATGTCCAAAATTATGACAAATAAAATTGAATGTCAAACTGAAAACCAAGGGGAATTTACAGCATAGACAAATATATTTAATGTATTTTGAATGTGAATAGTACTTTTGAATCTATAAGAGGAAATTTTCCAGGGAAAAATTTACAGAGAATGTTATCAGTCAATTCACAGAAGATACTTCTTCTTCTAGCGTTTGCCCACAGAAGATACTAATCGCTACTAGATCTATAAAAACCTGACTGATTCACTGGGAAATATGATGTGATGCCAGTATTGCTTATCAAATTAGCAAGACCTTTTTCATTAATAATAGCATCTCTTATTAGTAGGGCGAAATGAAAAGGGAGCCCTCCAAGAGTCTAAGTAGAAGTAAAAGATTACACATGATGATTTCTGGAGGCAAAAAAATTAAATGTCCAAGAAATAAGAATTAGTTTAAAAATTTGTTGGAATTTGAGTACATAGCCTTTATACACACACACACACTAATAATAATAATAATAATACTTCATTGTCAGTAGAAAAAAAGAAGGCATAAAACATATCAAAATGTAATATCATTTTTGCACTCAATATAGTTGCTTATTTCTATTTCTCACATCTACTTTTTCCCTCAGAATTTCTTGAAATGTTTTGTTAAAACATATGCTCAAGACACCTTGGTCTTACTGCATTATAGTCTCCAGAAAAAGAAGCCCAAAAAGTGAGTTTCTGTTCAGGTGTTAAGAAATTCATAATGTCAAATAAATTGGGAAATCTTGTTTTAAACTAGTCTGATCTTTTTACCTGGTTTCTACTGACATTCGGGCAGACTCTGGAATCTTTCAACATAACAAGTATGTAGCACCAAAGTGGGTTCTAGAATCACAGGTGAGCTGTCACTTTGCATAATACCAAGCTTACCAAGATCTCTATTCTTACATCAAATTCCTGTCAACCTCCTACCATTTCCACCATACAGGTTAACAGAACGTTTTTTCAACTCTATTCTTTCACATTCAGGAATGATATTTCATTGTTGATGGCAAATGGAAAGTTTTCCATTTCCACCGTTCCCTAGCAATGTGACATTTTCAAACAGTAGCACAAACCTCTTTAAATAGAAAAGCTCCATTTCTACTCTATCGTGACTCAGTATAGCCACAGGATTCTTCTCAAACTTTCCTAAAAATGTCATCTTTGGGCTGGACTCAAGAAGAACGTTTTAGCCAAGGAGACACATTTTCCACTCTGTCAGGAATGAACGAGCATTGGGTTGGAACATAAAGATGTTTTGCAATCCACAGAAAAGCAAGACTTCTCACCAAAACCATGGCAACAACTCTGTATGATGTTGTCAGAGCCTGGGACCATGCAGAAGTCCAATCTAAATTGGAGATTTGACTGAGTCCAGTACATATCATGATTAGAATATTCAGCCTATTGGCTATTGACTTCAACAAGAAAACTGTAGCCCATAGGGCTGTTGCTATGGAGACACTGTGGCCATGATGTTTAGCTAAGGTTCTTTATGTTGAGTTACCCAAGGGAAAAGTAACATGAAATAGCCTCATGTCCTCCATTTGAAAGGAACACTGCACCCCCCACCAAAAAAATGGCAATGCATTAAAACGTAGGTGTAGCATACCAAATGTTACTATTAATCATTTAAGTAGTTTCATGTCAAATTCACATCCAAGAAGCACCATGGTCATGGATTTTAAATTCTGTTTCTGCACCCTCTCCCAGATAACATAGAGAGAAGGGCAATATAATTTTTTTAATAATTTCTTTATTTGAGGACTAAGGGTTTGCAGTCAACAGTAAATCTATCTATCTATCTACCTATCTTTTTTTTGTGCTGATAAATAAATAGATATCTTTAAAAACAAAAAGAAAATAAAATTCTTGTCCCATGACCTATGGGATGGCACCATGGTTGTGGTCTGGCCTAAAGTGCATGTGGCCCTGAGTTTGATCCCCACAACCATATGTGTCAGTGTTGCTCTGATCTTTCTCCCTCTTTCCATATCTGTCTGTCTGTATATCTATCTATCTAACTATCTATCAACTAGAATCTATCATGTGAAACATAAAAACATTTAGAAGCCTAGGAGACTGGAGACACAGAACTCTGCTGGTGAAATTGGTGTAGGACTATACTCATATTATCTATCATAACCTCTTACATCACTATTAAATCACTAATAAAATTTTTAAACCCTTCAAAATCCTGATGTATCTAATTAAAAGTATAGATAATAAAATAAAATTGCATTCTCTTATTTAAGAACCTCACCACCCTAGCTGAACTCATTATGCTTTCTGGATCTTATAGACTTGAATTATGGGCTAATAATTGATACAGGATTACTGAAAGGTTTCAAGGAGATGTCAAGTACAAAAACATCTGTCTTGGAAATGGAAATTTTTTAATTTCATCAGTGCTAGTGAGAGAAAAATTAGAGACAAAGTGAACAGAAATATAAGAGAACTATGATAAATTCATGACTTTGATATTTCAGTCACATCTTGGATTTCTCTACCTCACTGTGTGCTGTATAGAATTTTTTATCTTTAGTTCATCTTTCCTAAAGGATTATTACAAACTCCTTATTCCAAATTTTATTACCTCCATCTAGAGACTGACAATCCCAGGCATGGTCAGTGTTTAAGGCACTAAATGACTTAAAAAATTACAGTGGACCTCACATTGGACCCTAAAAGCTCACTTTTCTTACCAGATTCTAACCAAAAACCCAGCAGGCAAGCTTTATCCTGAAGCAAACAGCATCAAAGTAACCAGACAGGTTTGTGGTTTAGAAAGTTTTACAATTTGGTCTCAGGAATTGTGTTAAGTTGTTATTGAGTTTAATGTCAATGTAAATGCTGCATTCATATGGGAGCTCCAAGACTCTCAGACATAGTCATTTACCTAAAGTCACAAAGCTCCCTGGAGTCGAAACTGAGCCTATGTTTCCATTCCCACTGAACTGACTCTATATGGCCTCTCTTATGATTCAAGAATGGTCCATCCACCAGCTCTGTGCAAGTGTTAGAAGTGGCTATCTATAAAATAAGACAAATGAAAACAGAGAGAGAGAGAGAGAGATATCACAACGTTTTCTAGTCCTGGTATTTCCTGCCTAAGAGATTAACACAAGTGCACCTGGTCATTCATCTCTTGGGTGGCTTTGCCTCTTCTCTAGGGTGCAGACAAATTACATGTTCTGATTATAGTCCCATGGTATGGAGAGATATTCGAATTTGCATTCTTGAGTTGCATATCCTGTCCGACCCCACCCTGAGAACCTATTTCTTGTCCTACACTAGAGGACAAGAATACAGACGTTTCCACATAATCTTTAAGAGTCATTAAACAGGGCTCTGCTTCTCTAAGTGGATAGAGTCAACACTTATGCTTATATAATATAAAAAGGGGGGCACTGTGCTGTGGCACACATGGTGTGAAGCTCAAGGTCCGACATAAAGATCCTGGTTCCAGACCCCCCACCTGCAGAGGGGTCACTTCGGCAAGTGGTGGTGCAGGTGTCTTTCTCTCTCTGCATTCCCTCTCCTCTCTCTTGATTTCTCTCTGTCCTATCCAACTACAGTAACAATAATGGCAACAAAATGGAAAAAAGATGGACTCCAGGAGCAGGGGATTAGTAATGAAGACACTGAGCTGCCACAATAACCCTGGAGGCAAATATATGAAGTAACATATTCCCTCTTCTTCGGGAAAAGTAGGAACATATTCCTTCTTCTTTGAAGTGGTGAAAAAAAAAACTTTCTGTAGAGGTCCTAGAGTTCATGTACGCTTGGGACATAGGCTAGAGTAGTCAGAAACATCTATTTTAATAGGGCGATACACAATGTTTTTCCTTTTGGCATGAAAATAGTTTGAGGGGCCAGGTTGTGGCACACCTGGTTAAACTTACACATTACAGTATGCAAGAACCCTGGTTCAAGCCCCTGGTCCCCACTTGCAGGGGAAGCTTTATAAGTGGTGAAGCAGGGCTGCAGGTATCTCTCTCTCTCTCTCCCTTCTAACTTGTCCTCCTCCCGTCTCAATTTCTCCCCATCACTATCCAATAAAAAATTAAAATAAAATAAAATAAGAAAATACTTCAAAATCTAGGATAATTTAAATAGTTTATCACTAGAACAAGAATAGCTAGAGAGATGAGGAAATCAGAGTAAATAATGAGGAAATCAAGAGAAACATGGAACTCTTCAATTCTGATAACAGTAGTAAAGTCATCATAGAACAAAAACAAAACAGAGATAGTGTTGCTTTGGTTCCAGAAGAAAGATTGACACCCAAATACCAGAACCACAAAATAATGTATAAAAACACACAGAAAGACACCAAGAGCTCATTTCCCCAATAGTCATAGTACGGTCTCGTGGAAAGTAAAGGGCAAACTCCAAAATTACCTGCAGTTTGTAGTTGTTTAGAACTGGATGCGGTTTGAAGGCATGAGCCAAAAAGAACCCTTCTGCTCGGAATATTTTTAACAAGAGTGGGTGAGTAGAGGCTTGCCAAGATCTCTAGGTACACGAATGCCACAGCTAGTTGAAACCAAGATTAAAGGAGCTGGTGCTCAGCAAGAAACACAGACAGAAGGTCAGGGAAAGAGGCTAGGTAATGACTGCGGTCAGCTGTACTCAGGGACAATGTCTGCTCAACAAAAATAAGGTTTTTGCATGAAGTCCCTCCAGGATCTCGCCCAAGTGCAGTGGGCAGCAATCACAGGAAGGGATGTGGGAATTCATGTTCCTCTAATACTGGAGCTTTAGGAAACCTGAAGAAGCTGCCAAGGGACAAAAAAAAAAAAACACTGCCAAGACAATCCTTGCTTTGGCTCATCAGCCTCTCCCCCTTAGTTTGAGCCCCCAGCTCCCCACCTGCAGGGGAGTCACTTGACAAGCGGTGAAGTAGGTCTGCATGTGTCTGTCTTTCTCTCCCCCTCTCTGTCTTCCCCTCCTCTCTCCATTTCTCTCTGTCCTATCTGACAACGACAACATCAATAACAACAATAATAACCACAACAATAATAAAAAACAAGGGCAGCAAAAGGGAATAAATAAATAAATATAAATTTTTTAAATAAATATTTTAAGCAAACTAAGTACTCCATAATAGACAATAGGCTCGAGAATACATTGTTATATAGAATAACAATTTAAAATGGAACACTGATCAATGACTAAAATAAGGTTCCCCCTGCAGATGGGGGCTTGAACCTGGGTCCTTGTGCACTATAATGTGAGCGTTTAACTAGGTACGCCACCACCTCGCCTCCAAGATAATAAAGGCTTTTAATTAAAAATATAATAATAGGGCGGAGGGTAGATAGCATAATGTTTATGCAAACAGACTGTCATGCCCGGGGCTCCAAAGTCCCAGGTTCAATCCCCCACACCACCATAAGCCAGAGCTGAACAGTGCTCTGGTAAAAAAATAAATAAATTAAATTAAAAAATATATATATATATACATATAAAATAATAGTTAGATCTAAATAATTTTTCTGAAAAGATAACTCACCAAGATGGGTATTTGCTTAATACCATGTGATCCACGTTCAAAGCCTCTGTGCAGCACGTGGGGGGATTATAGCACTGAAAGAAGTGTAGTTATTATGGTATCTCTGTTTCTGTCTCTGTCTCTCTCCACCTGAAAAAAGCTGACCCAGAATAAGTAAGTCCGAGGATAACAAAAAAAAGTAAAATTAATTAATTAGTTAAATTCAAATAAGATCTTTTGAAAACTATTACTGGACAGGAATAAATCCATGAACTTGTAAGAAACAATAAAGGAAAATTTGCAGTGTAATCCTACGTGAATATGTAAGTATTGTTTACCTTATTCATATCAAGTATGTGATTCACATGATAATAATAGTCAGAGGGGCCAGGTGGTAGCTCAGCAGGTTGAATGCCCAAGGGCCCGGTTTCGAGTTTCTGGTTCCCACCTGCAGGGGAAAAACTTTGCAAGTGGTGAAGCAGGGCTGCAGGTGTCTCTCCTTCTCTCTCCCTATCTCCCCCTTTCCTCTCAATTTCTGACTGTCTCTATTCAATCAATAAATAAAGATAATAATTTTTAACATTGTATTTGTTTATAGTTGGATAAAGACAGAGAGACATTCAAAGGGGAGCAGGAGATAGAGAGGGAGAGAGACAAATAGACAACCACAGACCTGCTTCACCATTTGTGAAGCTTCCCACTGCAGGTGGGGAGCCAGGGGCTTGAACCTCGGTCCTTGTACACTGTAATATGTGCACTTAACCAGGTGCACCACCACCTTGACTCCAAAATAATAAAGGTTTTTAATAAAAATTTTAAAATATATACTAGTCATAATAGATTTAAATATTTTTTCTGGAAATTTTTCTATATTTTCCAGTGGTTCTTAAGTGCGTTGGTATTGACTTTGCTTACAACTTTTTTTTAACCTTTTGTGTTATATTCAATGAAAAAACAGCAACTTAATCTTCTAGTTTTAATGATTAGTTGTTGTTGTTATCACTAGGGCTTTACCAATCAGGCAACCTTTTTTTAAGATAGTTAGGCAGTGGCTTTCTCTCTCTCTCTCTCTCTCCCCCTGTCTCCCTCTCTCTCTGTCTGTCTCCCCCTTCCCTCTCAGTTTCTGTCTCTCACTACCAAAAATAAGGAAATAATCATTTTTAAAAGGTGAAAGATTTGTGCGATCTGAAGAGAAACAAGAGTATAGTAAATAATTATTTTTCAAAGAAATGAAAAGACACAGAGACAAAGCCAGAGAACAAGACACCACAACCCTGAAGTTCCTTCCAGTATGGTGGGAGGAGACCCCAACCTGAGTTGTGTGTGTGATGAAGCAGGCTTGCAATCCAGGTGAGCGATCCTGCCATCCCTCAATGATGTATTTAACTCTACATCATAGTCAGTATATTTAGTCAACTAAATTTATCCATTAAAGTTTATTTTAGTGAAGTAAAATGTACTTTGATCTTTGGTTTCCTTTTTTTTTTTTTTTTTGCCTCCAGGGTTGTTATTGCTGGGTCTCCGGTGCCTGCACTGTGAATCGCCTGCTCCTGGAGGCCATTTTTTTCCATTTCGTTGCCTTTGTTGTTATTGCTGTTGTTGTTGCCGGATAGGACAAAGAGAAATCAAGAGAGGAGGAGGAGACAGTGAGGGGGAAAGAAAGATAAACACTTGCAAGCCTGCTTCACCGCCTATGAAACGACACCCCCTGCGAGTGGGGAGCTTGGGGTGGGGGGGGCTCGAACCGGGATCATTATGCCTCGTCATGCCATGTGCACTTAACCTGCTGTGCTACTGCCTGGCCCCTTTTGGTTTATTTCTTTCTCTCTCTCTCTCTCTCCCTTTCTTTCTTTCTTTCTTTCTTTCTTTCTTTCTTTCTTTCTTTCTTTCTTTCTTTCTTTCCTTCTTTCCTTCTTTCTTCCTTTCTCTCTTTCTTCCTTTCTCTCTCTCTTTCTTTCTTTCTTTATTATTTTCTAACTGTTGTAAAATACACACTTGTCTTCTTAAGTTTTATTATCTCCTTTGGAAGATTCATCTGTTTGTTTCATGAGTGAGATACTAAAATTCTTCTCTGGCAGATGCGGTGCTGGCAATCAGTCCTGGGTCTCGTGCATGAAATTCCTCTGTCATACTGCTGAACACCCTCCCAAGCCACCATATTGCCTCTTTTAAATATGCAATCCAGTGTAAATAAATTCACGCTGTGAAAACAACAGCAGCGTCTTCAGATATTTCATCTTTTAAAAATCAACATTTTAAATCCATTAAGCAATGACTTCTGACCCCCATCCCTATACATCACATACCTATTCTCAATCTCTATACATTTGACTACTCTAGACCATTACACAGACAGAATTAAATAATATTTGTTGTTTTGTGACTGTTCACTTCACTTAACCATTTGTCCTCAAGTTGTTTTCTGTTGTTGTTTGATTTGCTTTTTTTTCTTCAGTTTTCACCAGGGTTACATCTGGGGTTTGTTTTCTGCATGACAAATCCACTGCTGCCTATACACTTTTTTTTTTATCTTTTTTTTTTTGAAGGTCTCAAGACGTTTTTAATAAATAACAAAGTATTTAATAAGTAACAAATATTGCTCACAATATTTGAATAGTCTTACCATGACCAATCTCTTCTGAGAAACTAGGAAACTGAGATTAAGATATTTATTAAATACGTATCTAATTTATTTGTATTATTTTCTTGGGGAGAATTAATGGATTACAATCCAGTTGTTAACACAGAGGTACATTTTTCTCATCTCTCCATCATTAGCACTCATCAAAAACACTCTCACTCCCAGTTTCGGTTCTTTTCTAGTCTTATAAATTAGAACCCAATACCCTCTCACACTCTTCCCTAGAGTTAATTCCGTTGGTACAATATATCACACCCAGTTTAAGTTTCACTTGTGTTTTCCCTTTCTCCCCTTCTTAAGTTTCATCTATTAAGTGAGAACATTCGGTATTTGTCCTTCTCTTTTTTGTCTTACCTAACTTAATATGATTCTTTCAAGCTCCATCTAAGATAAAGTGAATAAGTGGACTTCATCATTTTAACAACTAAGTAGCATTTTATTGTGTGTATATACTACAAGGGTTTTTTTTTTTTAAGACATTTTTTCTTTATTAGGAGGATGAATGGTTTACATTTGACTGTAATATATAGTAGTTTGTACACATGTAACATTTCTCAGTTTTCCACATAACTGTCTAAGTAGGCCCTCTTCCATCATGATGTTCCAATTATAGTACAAGTTATTATTATTATTAATTTTAATGTATTTTATTTATAAAGTGGAAACACTGACAAGACCATAGGATAAGAGGGGTATAATTCCCACCACCAGAACTCTGTATCCTGTCCCCTCCCTTGATAGCTTTCTTATTCTTTAACCCTCTTGGAGTATGGATCCAAGGTCATTATGGGATGCAGAAGGTGGAAGGTTTGACTTCTGTAATTGCTTCCCCGCTGAACATGGGCGTTGACAAGTCTATGTATCCTCCCAGCCTGTCTCTCTTTTGCCCTAGTGGGGCAGGGCTCTGAGAAAGTGGGGTCATCTGCCCAGGGAAGTCTGGTTGGCATCATGGTAGCATCTGGAACCTGGTGGCCCAGTTAAGACCTAGGCCCTCTTTTTACCTTTTTTTTTTTTTCCTTTCCTCATATTTGATAGAAAAAGAGATAAATTGAGGAGGGATAGAAAAAGAGAGACAGCTGAAGCACTGTTTCCCCACTTTCCCCACAATTAGTAAAGTGTGTGCTCTACCACCTGGCCCCTAGACCCTCAAGTTTTATCTATGTCTATTATTTGTCAGAATTTCCTTCCTGTAGTCCAGGAGGAGGTGCAGTGATAAAGCTTTGGACTCTCAAGCATGAGGTCCCAAGTGAGTTCGATCCCCAGCAGCACATGTGCCAGAGTGATGTCTGGTTCTTTCTCTCTCCTCCTATCTTTCTCATAAATAAATAAAAAAAATTTTTTTAAAGAATTTCCTTCCTTCTTAAGGCTAATGTTTTCTTGGAAGTTTTGTCATAATTTGTTCCTGGATTCACCCACTGATGGACACATGAGTTACTTCTACCTCTTGGTTATTGTGAATGAGGTTGCTGTGGATGATGAGTCTAGAAACATCTTTACAAATTCTTAGCATCCAAATTGTTTTTGGATATATGCTCAAAAGAAGTGAGATTGCTGGATCATACCATAGTTCCATCTTTAATTTTCTGAGGAAATCCCTTCTTGTCTGCCATATTTAATTTTCTGAGGAAATCCCTTAATGTCTCCCACATTTGACGTTCCCACCAGCATTATAGGAGGAATCTGATTTCTTCAGTCCTGGCTGTTTTCTGAGTTTTTATCGTAGTCATCATAATGAGTGTGAGATGTCTTTTTTGCTTTATTTTATTTTATTTGTTTCAAAGATATTTATTTATTATTGCATAGAGACAGAGAGAAATGACTGATTTCACCTTATACCATCAGGTTCCAGTATCATGTCAAGTTCCAATATGAAGGATTCTTGATGAGCTTTGCAAGCACTCATATATGTTGAGATGTAGCTTAGTTTTCCAATATCCAATCCCATACCATTTTTTTCTACCTCTTAGATTACTCATAGTTCCAATCACTGAAGAATTCTGTCAATTTTCAATTGCAGGCATTGATTTTTTAAACTATCATTTCTGTAATTTCTCGTGTCAAGTCTGTACTGAGTCTGCCATCTTAAAATAGAAAAGCAATAGTTTTTCTGCTAAAAAATATAGACATAGGAAGTATAAAGTAGAAATTAACCTCTAAAGATAGACTTCAGCATGTACTAGAATTTTAATGTTATTGAGATAATATTACAAATCAGTTAGCAAAGAAAGTTCCCTAGTAAACTGTAGTTGTATGTAGTTTGCCAGTTATTTGGAATAGATTAAAATTATACCCTAAGCCTCAAAGCATACATCACATTTCACATCTAGGACACATCATGATCAACGTCAAAGAATGTGAAACAAAGTGGTTGGCGTTGGGCACAGGGAGAGATGAAACTGGATTGGAGAAGAGATGTTATGTGAAGAAGAGAATTTCTGTAGTGCAAAGGCCTTCATATCCTAAGAAACTATGGTAGAGCATCCTGGCAGAGCAGATAAAGTTTCGGGCTTGAAATGTCCTGAATTTAATCTCAGGCATAGCATATGCTAGATTGGTGTTTTGGTTCCTTTCTGTCTATCTATCTCTACTTCTACATATCTGTCTCTCTATAAATAAAATATTTTTTAAAAAGAAACCACTGTAAGATACTATATAAAATATCTTTGTGAAAAATATAAATTTGGTATAGTTATTCTGGTGTACTTCAAAAAGTTAGCCTACTGGTAAAGATACAAGATGGTGATGATGATGATGATGATGATTTTGGAAATTACAGAGAAAGGTATAGTTTCAAGAGATTAAAAGAGCTCTTGAAGACCAGATTCTTTAGAGGAAAATGTATTCCAAATAGATGATGGTACTTAACAGACCAAATAAAGTTAGAAAAAAAATCATCTATGACTTCTGTGAATAGAAGAGTCAGAGCATGATACTATGAAAATAACGCACTTCACAAATGAGGCAAGAGTCCTAATCCCAGTTTGTCATCTGCTTGCTAAAAACCTCCAAACCCCTCTGAGCCCCTCTCGTTCTTCTTCTCTACATTTACAGTAAAAATAAAGAAAATGTCTCACACTCTCAGAAGTGTACTAAAAATAAAATGAGAAGCATTTTGCAGGGGGAAAAAAAAAGAGTATGATGCAGAATAAGCGATGGTGATTATATCTAGTGCATCTCACAAACTAACACTTCCTTTTCTAAGTTTTGCAGTTACGACTTCAACAAAGAAGAACCCAAGAACAGCTGGCTAACCAAGGCATAATACCCCGTGAGTATTGGGCTCTTATTGACTGATAGATTGCAAAAGGCAATGATTAGCGGGAGAGGGAAAAGTGGGAGACTGGAAAACACTTCAGAGCACTGGTCATTCATCTCCCAACTCCTGATTGACTCTATCTATCAAGAGGAATCCTAGATGTTGGATGTTTGATCCCAGATTCTATTCAACTCCAAGGGTTTCTTTACAGGTTGTTGCATTTTCCTTTAAGGTAAACACAATTCACTATGGGCAACCCTCACCCTCACTGGCTCTCAGAATTGGATATCATCAATAGTCTCTCTGGAATCAGCGGGCACACCATGTTTTCTCACTGCCTCAGTTTCACTTCTGCCAGGACATTTGAACTCACGATTTATTCAGTATGGTTAAACATTACCTCTGTGAAAGATTGAACAGCTATGCCATCTTAACATGCATGCTATAATATTGAACTACTGGCCATTATCTGAGTCAAATTCTGTTTAGGAAGATATATTCGAAGTTTTCTGCCATTTTATCAATAAAAGATAACTTTATCATTTTAAGAAATAGAGGAAAGGTAAAGAAGGCCTAGGTAAAGAATGTCCTAGGTAAAGAAGGCATTAACAGTTTAAGCACCTTTATGCCATTCTACTTAGCTTCCTTTCCCAGTAAGATTCAGAAGTCAAAATCCATAATCCAATAGCAAGCAGACATTTGTTCTTGATAAAATATCTTGCTGTTAGTAATATTGTAGCCACATGATCCAAGGTTTAATAAATATTAAGTGAAGGATTTTTCCCCCACTTCTTTTTCTGTAATCCAAAAGTAGATGCTTAATATGCTTAAATTCTATAAACAGTAAACAGCAGTTGAGTTTTCAGTGAAACCATCTTTTTTTAATATTTATTTATTCCCTTTTGCCCTTGTTTTATTGCTGTAGTTATTATTGTTGTTGTTACTGATGTCGTTGTTGTTGGATAGGACACAGAGAAAAGTGGAGAGAGAAGGGGAAGACAGAGAGGGGTAGAGAAAGATAGAGACCTGCAGACCTGCTTCACCACCTGTGAAGGGACTCCTCTGCTTGTGGGGAGCTGGGGGGGGGGCTCGAACTGGGATCCTTAGGCCAGTCCTTGCGCTTTGCGCCAAGTGCGCTTAACCCACTGCACTACCGCCCAACTCCTAAACTATCTTTTTTTAAAGATGTAATAAGGGCAGAATATACAGTACACCTGGACACTTAAACGTTTCTGTGAGCAGTATTACAGCTGCTGGGGGACACCAAAGAAATGAATCTTAGTGTTTCCTGTCTCACCTTAGCCGGCCTGCCTGCCAAGGTACAAGACTCAGAGGAGAAACTAAAGGTCTGCAGAGTTCAGAACCTTTGAGTAGAAAGTCACTGCAAGTTGAGCAGGCTAGTCTTTTTTTTTTTTTAATCATGTTCTTCATACTTAGAGGCTAACCTTTATAATCACTGTCTGGAAGAATTATTCACTAAGAGTGGATTGTGAGTGAGTGTGAATCCAATAAATCTTCCAGGTGACCACAATCTATTACCACTGCTGCTCTTGAATATATGATAAGTGCATCTATTTGAGCAGTTGAAATAAGCTGTCCCCACACTGGTGTTTCTTTTCTTTCTTTCTTTCTTTCTTTCTTTCTTTCTTTCTTTCTTTCTTTCTTTTTTTCTTTCTTTCTTTCCTTCTTTCTTCCTTCCTTCCTTTCTTCCTTCCTTCCTTCCTTTCTTTCTTTCTTTTAATCTTTATTGATTTATTAGGTAGAGACAACCAGAAATCAAGAAGAAGGAGGAGATAGAGAGGAAGAGAGACAGAGGCACAGGCAACATTGCTTCACCACTTGAGAAGCTTTCCCCTTTCAGATAGGGACTGGGGGCTTGAACCTAGGTCCTTGTGCATTGTAGCATGTGCCCTCCAGCAGGTGTACCACCACCCAGCTCCCCCACAATGGTGTTTCTTTAATTGAATTCTGGAAAAGCAAACTAAGTAGACAGATCCAAGACCTTCCTGTCAGTCGAACTGTATACGACTGATTTGAAGTTCAGTATGTGTTTAAATACTTTCAAGTCATGTCTTACATTTGCAAAACAATAAATTTATTCTTGAGGTGAATGAAGCTCAATTCCTGGGACTCAGTAAAAGCACCAATGAAATATTGACAAGACCATAGGATAAGAGTGGCACCATTCCACACAATTCTTACCACTAGACTCTGTATGTCACCGTCCCCACCCCCCATTGGAAGCATTCCTATTCTTTATCTCTCTGGGAGCATGGACCCAGGATCACTATGGGGTGCAGAAGGTAGAAGGTCTGGATTCTGTAATTGCTTCTCTGCTGGACATGGGCGTTGGTAGGTTGATCCATACCCCCAACCTGTTTCTGTCTTTCCCTAGTGGGGCAGGGCTCTAGGGAGGTGGGGTTCCTGGACATACTGGTGAGATCGTCTGCCTAGGGAAGTCAAGTTGGCGTCATGGTAGCCTCTGCAACTTGGTGGCTGAAAAAGCATTAAAATATAAAGCAGAATAAATTGTTTAATAATCAGGAACCTGAAGGCAAGAATATAGCAGATGAGATCGGGAGTCTCCATTTTGGAAAAAGCTAGTAGGTCTATTTTAGGTATATTCCAAGAGGCCCATGGCTTTATTAATTTTTGCCTGGGACTCAGTAAAAACACCAGATAGATATAGGAATTATCCCAATGATATATTTCTTAAAAACACTTCTATGTAAACTGTATAAATCAAATGTCCATTTGTGTAGTAGGACTTGTTAGAGATCTAATGTTTTTTTCTGTAGCTTTCCAGAATCAAGTAGTGTACATACTGATGAAATACGGTTTGACAGAATTTTCACACCCATAGTTCACTTTGTCATAAAGATAATTTTGGATTAAAGTCATCTGAGTAAAAAATAAATTATTCTTTTCTTTTAGTTCAGCAAAGTGATACAGCGTAATTAAACACCATCAGTTTTTCTAGCTCATAGCCACTTCTCAATTGGACTGCCCATGGACGTGATTTCTGCCACAGTAAGACTAGAGCAAACATATGATTACAGGTCCAGCCAGGATAGAACTTTATTACTTAGCGCTTATCAGAAGATGAGATAACAAATAAATTTATCCACTTGCTAATAGATTAAAGAGATACTATATTCTTTTTTTAGCCCAGAAAGAGATTAAACAGGTATTCTAAGGACCGGGTAGGGTGCACCTGGTTAAGTGCCCATGCTGCAATGCTCAAACACCTGGGTTCAAGCCCCTAGCCCCCATCTGCAGCACTGAATTTTCACAAGTGGTAAAGCAGGTCTGCATTCTCTCTCTCTCTCTCTCTTTCTCTCTCTCTCTCTCTGTCTCTGTCTCTGTCTGTCTCTCTCTGTCTCTACTAGAGTTCTGCTCAGCTCTGGCTTAGGTATGGGGGATTGATCTTGGGACTTGGGAGCCTCAGGCAAGAGAATATTTTTGCATGACTATTATACTATCTGCCTTCACTCTTGTTCACTCTCAATTTGTCTCTAATATATAAAATCAAATTAAAAATAAGCAGGCAGTCTAAATAAAGTTCAAAGACGCACACCTGAACATAAAGGTAGGTATGTAAATGCAACTGATAGGAAGAAGAAAAGAATATTTTTTTTTTGTTAATTTCTGCTTTGCGTTTCTACTTCTTTTTTTTTTTTTACATGCATAACATTCCCCAGATTCCCATTTAGCAATACAACCCCCACTATTTCATTCATCATTTTTCATGGACCTGTATTCTCCCCACCCACCCACCCACCCCAGAGTCTTTTACTTTGGTGTAATACTCCAATTCCATTTCAGGTTCGACTTGTGTTTTCTTTTCTAATCTTGTTTTTCAACTTCGGCCTGAGAGTGAGATCATCCCGTATTCATCCTTCTGTTTCTGACTTATTTCACTCAACATGATTTTTTCAAGGTCCATCCAAGATCGGCTGAAAACGGTGAAGTCACCATTTTTTACAGCTGAGTAGTATTCCATTGTGTATATATACCACAACTTGCTCAGCCACTCATCTGTTGTTGGACACCTGGGTTGCTTCCAGGTTTTGGCTATTACAAATTGTGCTGCCAAGAACATATGTGTACACAGATCTTTTTGGATGGGTGTGTTGGGTTCCTTAGGATATATCCCCAGGAGGGGAATTGCAGGGTCATAGGGTAGGTCCATTTCTAGCCTTCTGAGAGTTCTCCAGACTGTTCTCCACAGAGGTTGGACCAATTGACATTCCCACCAGCAGTGCAGGAGGGTTCCTTTGACCCCACACCCTCTCCAGCATTTGCTTTTTTTTTTCCAGCATACACCTTTTCTGATGTATGACATTCTCACAGGAGTGAAGTGATATCTCATTGTTGTCTTGATTTGCATTTCTCTGACAATCAGAGACTTGGAGCATTTTTTCATGTGTTTCTCGGCCTTTTGGATCTCTTCTGTGGTGAATATTCTGTCCAATTCCTCCCCCCATTTTTGGATGGGGTTATTTGTTGTCTTGTTGTTGACAACAACAAGAAGAAAAGAATATTATTGTGGTCTTCTCCATCCAATCCATTCTGTTATAAACCACACCAGACAGTGTGCAGGAAAATGTGCCAGGCGCTGCAGAAACAACAATGAGGAAGACGAGCCTTTCAAAAGACTCAATATTTTAACAGGGAGAGGTGACTAGAAACACACACAAATACAGTTCAAGGCAGAACTTGTTAACTTCCAAAGAGGACTTTAAGTTATTCACTCTGCTACTTGGCTTTTTTGAAATTGAAGGAAATAGTAAAAAGGAAGGGGGGGGGTAAATGATAGAATAGAGGGTAGAGGGGACTTGGTAGTATTGTACCCAGTTGAGAGCACAGATTACCAAGCACCAGGGCCTGGGTTCCAGTCCCTGTTCTCCATCTGCAGAGGGGACACCTCATGAAAGGTGAAGCAGGACTGTGAGTGTCTTTCTCTTTCTTTCTCTACCTCCCACTCCCTTCTCACTTTCTCTCTGTCCTATCAAATAAAAAAAAAGAAAAAGAAAAAAGAAAAAAGAAAAAAAATGGCCACCAGAAGTAATGCATTTGCCGTGCAGGCACAGAGACCCAGAGACAAACCTGGTAAGGGAAAAAAAAAAAAGAATAGAAGTTGGAATAATTATTCGTTAGAAATAACCCAGTTACAGGATTTTTTTTTTACTTTTTATTCTTAAAGATACCTTATATTGTTTACATAGATATTGGCAGAAACAGAGTTGGACCTCTCTCTTCTCATTCACTGGGCTCCACTTGTCTTTTGTAAATTTCCTCAACTAAACCTCTTTTTTTATTGATTTAGTAATGATCAACAAGACCATAGGATAAGAGGGGTACAATGCCACACAATTCCCACCACCAGAGTTCTGTATCCCATCCCCTCCATTGGAAACTTTCCTATTCTTTATCCCTCTGGGTGCATGGATCCAGATCATTACAGGGTGCAGAAGATGGAAGGTCTGGCTTCTGTAATTGCTTCTCTGCTGGACATGGGCATTGGCAGGTCGATCCACTAACTTCTTCAGAATTCTGAATCTCTTCAGAATAGTTTAAAAACCCCTTGCTCTGATTGTTTTTAACTCATCAAACTGAAGTTGAGGAGGTCTAGATTTTTCATACATCAGAAAACAAGGTCCCAAAGTGGTCTAGTGTTCTGCAAATTTGAATTGTTGGGATTTAAACCCATAGATGTGAAAATTAGCAAAATCTTACTATATCCATAAAATTTTAAGCAATTCCAGTCTTCCCCTAGATTTTAAAACTTAAGATCAAATGCCAAAACTAAAGGCTGATGACCTAGTACATTGTTAATTCTCCTTATAGCATCATCATCATCATTATTGTTGTTGTTGTTGTTGTTATTGTATGGCACAATTATTTTTAACTGGTCAATAGAAATGCTACTTGCTATTCATTTAACAGAATTAGTTTTGAGGGGTTTTTTTTTTTTGATTGGTGGTTTTTTTTTTTTAGGGCAATTCTCAAATCCCTGTACATGCCAAAGAAAAAACAAATACTACCTTTGCAAATAAATAAATATTATCCTGCCCTATTGTGGCAAAACTGAAGCCAAGACCTGTGTCTTCTGATCCTTGCATGGGGTTCTTTTCTCAAGTATTCAGAAGGAATAAATTAAGTTTTAAAAGCACTTCCCTTTTTATCAAAAACCATTTTATGACATAAAATATTCAGCTGAAATTTGGAAACATAAAGTGTGTCTGTGTGTGTGTGTGTGTGTGTGTGAGAGAGAGAGAGAGAGAGAGAGGGAGGGAGAGGGAGAGGGAGAGGTAGAGGGAGAGAGAGAGATGGAATGCCAAGGTTAGGACAATAGCTGTAGTGAGTACCATCAGATTCTACGCCTCACCATGACTAAGACTGGAAGGAAAAAAAAATCATTTAGTTAATTGTATGATGCATCTCACTTCAACTGTACACCAAGGTGATGGACAAATTATAAGGTTTCTCCACCACCAATTCCAATGCACTAAGTTATGTATAATTTTTAGTTGGGTTGTGAGATCCTTCCTTCCTCTCTCTTGGGCATGAACCCCCTGGGTTTTGAGGGGTATAATAATCACAATAATCATTGATAGATTATCTTTTACATATTATTTCTCTTCTTCCTTCCTTTCTCTATCTTTTTTTTTTTTTTTTTTTTACTATCAGGCTTATCAGGGGCACTTAGTAATAATTCCACCATTTCTGATGGCTTTCTTTTTCTCTCTCTTTTTTCCTTTTTTTTGGGGGGGGGTAGAAAAAAGAGAGAGCTAGACATGGGGAAGACAAAGAGAGAGAGAGAGATACAGACCTGCTTCACTGGCCCTGAACTTTCCTTCCCTGCAGGTAGGGACTAGGCACTCAAACCAGGACTCTTGGGAAGAGTAACGTGTGCTCTACTGGGTGTGGCGTTACCTGACCTCTATTCAGTTTTTTAATGTTTTTTATTATTGTATTTTAACGAGAGAGAACTGTTAAGGAGAGAAATAGAGAGAAAGAGAGAGACAGACTCCCAACTATGGCTTATGGTGATACTCAGAATTGAACCTGGAACCTCAGAGCTTTAGGCGTGAAAGTTTTTTGCCTAACCATTATGCTCTTTCCCCAGTCCACTTATTTCTTACATGTCTCCATTATGGGTTTAGGATTTTCACCCTTTATTTTAGTACAAAAGAAAAAGTGGGATGGGGGCAGAAGGGAGATTTCTGAGGCCAAGATAGACTTCCAAAAATAATTTTAAATGTGGGAAAAGTGTTTTCGGATCAGGAACTTGAACATAGACCAGATTCTAAGTTTGCTTCTAAATTTGTAATATCACTGGTGGAACTTACACTTTCAAAGTGAAATCCTAGTGAAACAACCACTCAAAATCAACTTTGATATACTAGTTTTTATTTGATATACAAGACTTTATTGTTTGGATCCTTTTGTAGCCTATAAATATCAAATTTGTTGTATACCTGAAACTAATGTAATGTTATCTGTCAACTTTAAAAGTGAGTTTAACTAATAAAAAAATTTAAGTGGGTTTAATGTTTGGACTTTTCTCCAAACATCATGAATTTATTTCCACTAGATCCTGTATCCACATCACAAAATGGTGAGTTCAAATTGCCCACTTCACCCCACCAACTAGAGTTCAGAGGAAATAGCTTAAGGATGCAAGCTTCTCCCAGAATTCCTACCTTCTGCATTCTATAAGGAATTTTGGTCCATACTCCCAGAGGGGGAGAAATGTTAGGAGAAGATGAATAGGGTTCTTTTAATCCCAACTCTTTCAGGACTCCAAGACCTGAGGAAGAAAAAGAAAAAAGGAAAGACATTTGGAAGTAGCAATAGGTGTAGGCATGACATAGAAAGGAATAGAAGGCAGGAAAAATGGCCAAGTATAGATATAGATAGATAGATAGATAGATAGATAGATAGATAGATAGATAGATAGATAGATAATAGTCAACCATATCTGTGACCTTAAGACAACTACTACAATTTCCAATGGAGAGAACTAGGGACACGGAGTTCTGGTGGTAGGAATGGTATAGAATTACACTCCAGTGATCTCATAATTGGTAAACCAATATTATTAGTTCACTAACAAAATATAAAAAAAAATCAAAAAGGATGCAAGCTTCTCTATTTTCTCATGGCTGTAGAACAAACTCAAGCTCCCAGACTGTCAAAGAACTTTGGGGCTTCAATCTAGCAATCCAAGAAATATCTCCTGCATATTTTTCTCCCTTACAATTATTTTCCTACTCTCATAGGTCAAATCTTAAATGACACCATTGTACCCCCATTTCCTAAGTCTTACTGTAGAAAGATGATCAGTTACGTGAATTCAGTGTGTCAAAACAATCTTAATCATAATTCAAGTATTTATTTTGCTCTGCTGCTGTGAAGAAGACCCTGTACACTAGGGAACTCAGAGATGAAGTTTCTGTCAAAGTGTTAACACTCTGATAAGAGCCTCAATTCACCAGTACTTCTACCCAGTGCTGGACAATGCCATATGGTGACATGGGAGTGGGTATTTGGAAGGATAGAAGGGAAAAGAATTTTTCTGCTTTTTCCTTCTCTTTCCCTCTGCTGTTAAATATATGTATTCAAAGGACAGAAGAAAGAATCTGTATTTTCTGTGAATAAGAGATGAGATTAGAGAAATTTTAAGAGGACCAAGGGCTCAGAGAGGATGTGGTTCTTCCCTAGAAATTCAAGGGGTGGGGGGGGGCTGGAAGCGACAACTGGCCAGATTGAAATAAATGTCTGGGCAGCTGGGTTCCATGGTCTGATCAATGTGAATGATTTTAAAGATGACAATGAGCTGTCTATGAACGGTGCTGCCTTTATTTGTTTTGCAGACTAATCCAAGCCACAGCAACCACATACTTACTGCAAAGCCTTGGTAAATTCCTGAATTCTGTGATACATCTGAATAGCAAGAAGAAAGACTGAGGCAATTCCTGTTCCCACACCACATGCAGCTTCATGATAGTTTGGAGAAGTTGACTGGGCAAAGTCTGTCTTGCTCTTGTCAGTGCATTCATCTGACTTGGCTTCTCCCTACAGCACCTTATCACACACTGTTGGCTGTTTGAGCGAAACGCGCAGCACAAGGGTTTTAATCTGTCCACTTTTCTCCTTACTTCTAAATTCTCAAATTCAGAGATAGAAAAGGATATCCTGAATTTCAAGCCAAGCTTATTTCTGCCAGCAATCTTACTATCATTTTCCCTCCTTTCCCCTCCAATTTCTTTTTCCTGTGTTTTCTTTTTCCTCCAAATCCCTATCTCTCTGGTCCATATAAACCCATAAACCAGTGCTTACAAGCATACTTAGAACTTGTCTTTGCAGTCTTCTTCCGAAAAATTGCAAAGTATTCAGAGATGTTGCATTGAAGTCTCCAGTGTACAAGCTAGAATTTTAATATTAAAATATTCCAGTAGGGGGAAAAAAACTATTATTCACCAAGCCCCAAGTCTATCATTTGGGTGCTGAACAAGCAACTTATTACCAACTTAAATAGAACATCATTTTGCAGGTGTTATCAGTTACACGTGGCTTGTGTCCCATTTGCTTGAAAGAAAAATAGTCACGATCCAATTTGTCTTTGAAAGCAGGGAAAGGGAGTCGGCAGAAGTGCAGCGGGTTAAGCGCACGTGCAAAGCAAAGCACAAGTACCAGCATAAGGATCCCGGTTTGAGCCCCGGTTCCCCACTTGCAGGGGTGTCACTTCACAGGCAGTGAAGCAGGTCTGCAGGTGTCTGTCTTTCTCTCCCCCTCTCTGTCTTCCCCTCCTCTCTCCATTTCTCTCCGTCCTAACAGTGACGACATCAACAACAATAACTACAACAACAATAAAAAGTAAATTAATTTAAAAAATTCTAAAAAATAAAAAAGCAAGGAAAAAGAAGGAAAGGCTTTGGTAAACCCATCTTTAAGTGGGGAGATGAGAACACAGAAAGACTATCAGATTTGTTCAAGGTTATACACAAAACAGATGGCAAAGCAAAGATAGAGAGCCCAGGTGGATGGTTTCCAAATTTTTATAGTCACCCAAGGCTTCTTTAATTATATTCATGACTGCCATGAATCTCATGTTGGAAAACATTTTGTCTTCAACCCAAATAACCCTGCACATATTCATTTTCAAAGCATACACCTCTGTCTTTATAAATCGATGGCAAACTTCCAACCATTTCTTTTTGACAAGAATAACCATTCCCAAACCAAGTTATCAAGATGGAAGCAGCAACAATGAGAAGTAACAATTACATGAGTTGAAATAGTTTTTCTTTGGGCAACATACCATTATTCTTCACTTTCTTAAAGTTCTGAAAACCAGTCCTAAAGATAAACTTTTTCTTCTCCTTTTTAACCTTTCTTTTTTTAAAAAAAATATTTACTTAATCCCTTTTGTTGCCCTCATTTTATTGTTGTAGTTACTATTGTTGATATTGTTGTCATTGTTGGATAGAACAGAGAGAAATGGAGAGAGGAGGGAAAGACAGAGAGGGAGAAAGTTAGACACCTGCAGACCTGCTTCACCACCCATGAAGCGACTCCCCTGCAGGTGGGGCACCTGGGGCTCAAACCGGAATCCTTACCCGGGTCGTTGTGCTTTGCACCACGTGCGCTTAACCCGCTGTGCTACCACCTAACTCCCTTTTATTAACCTTTCTATATTCCTCAGAGTCCTTGCTTAAGTCCCACTGGCCTTCCAAACTTCATGTGCATCAGAAATTAATGACTGATTCATTGAAATGCACATTCCTGGCATCCCTCCCCCAAATCTTTGAATTCTGCAATTCTGGAGTGGGACCCAAGAATGAGAATATCTGACACCCTCCCAAGTAAGACCACCGGTCCAGAAGGCACTTTGAGAATCACTGCTCTAGTTGTTGCCTTTATTTCTCCATCCTGAAGCCACTGTCCTCCCTTCAAGTCGGGTAGTTAGTGATTCCATGAAAGAAAGTGCTACCACAGACTCAATCCCACCATTGCTGACAACTGCCACCAACACCAAGCCCTCAGTCTCTGCTGGAGACCCAGGCTTTTCTACAGTGATTTCTCCTTTTTATAAGAACCCAATAGAACCCCCCGGTTTGAATTGAGAGAAAGGACTGCAGGAGGCCTATTCTTATCTCAAGATCTTTTTCTAAGTCCCAAGTAAGCAAATGTTTATACACACAGCTGACCCAAATTAGCTAGAACTGCAGGGACTGAAATAGGAATAGTCCGTAACTAAACTTTTGAGGCGAGAACATGAATTCCCTGGTGAGAAGCGATTAATCTTCCTTCAGGGCGAAATGAGTTAAATGCGTGGCTGGCTGAACTGACAATCATATTTTAATTTTAAAACATATTGGTTTATTTTTTTTTAATTTAGAATCCCAAATTCCTCTTTTCAGTTTTAAATGTCAATGTCCTTAAATACAACTATTGCCATTTGATACTCCCAAGGCTGGCAGTTAAAGAGGTTCTGTATGTATTTTCAAAGGGTTGGGGGAGAGGACTGCATTATGGTATTGCTGGCCCTTGAGGCAAGTGACTAAAATCACATTCTCTGGAGTCCTAGAAATGACAAACGTCATCTACAGGGTCATGGTAGGATAAGTTTTCCACAGAATTAACTCAAGTCCGTGCCCTAAGGTGAATACTGTGAAATAAAATGCAGTGTATAGACCTTTTTAATTTCCAATTTTGATACATAAAATTACCTTCTCCCACCCATTGTTATAAAGTATTGGAAAACCTTTACACTCTTGACTCCAGAGAACTAGACTGAAGGACTCACTTCACAAAGGTGTTCACACCAGAAGTGATGAACAGTGGCTCTTGCCAGCTAAGATACAGGAATTACAATGTGTCTTAGAAGAAGAAATAAGCTCCCCTAATAAGATTGAATAGCCTCAGGAATACGAGAACCAGATAAATTCCTCCAAATCCTAAAACCATTTAAAACGGATTGAGTTTGGAATGTAAGTGCTATCTCAAGATAGATTCATATTATTCCCTAGGGCTTCTTCTTGAGGAAAACATGTGCTATTCTTCTTAACCTCTTTAAAGGTCCTCCCTGAGACTCACTTCTTTTTTTCCTCTAGGAAGGGGAGACTTGTAATCACTTGTTACATTAAGGAGAAAAGTGCTTGTCCATTATAGTTCATATATGACAACCTTCTGAGAAAGACTATTCCGTATGCTCCTTTGGTTAACATTATGAGTCCTTTGGGTGAGGCCTGAGGACTAATAACCAGTGTCCTGAATAGTGGGTAAAATGACCAATCAGCTGTTAAGACTAGAAAGACTGCTTAATGCTCAGCAAGCCCATCAGAAAACTGCTCAAATTTAGCATTGGCTTAAGAACAAATGAGACACACAGAGACACATAAACATACAAGTATATACAGACCCATACATAAACAGACTCACACATACATACTCCAGCACCCTCATTTCATCACATATGCTCATGCATAGGGACACACACTCACATACTTAGAGTAAAAATAAACACACTCTCTCTCCCCCCCCCATATACACACACACACCAACCACCTATGAATTTTTGACCAGAAATTCATCTTTTAATATCATGTAAAGTTTTGAAAAATATTATAATACCTGAAGTGCTGCATTCGAATATTAAGAGTGGATATCTTTGGGGAGAAATTGTGCAGACATAAGATTCAGAAAACTTTTAAAATCTAATCTTGTAACCTTTGATCCACTTCACTACTTAAAGTGAAAAATGATTCTTGCGGTTCCTGGTTGAGATTGTTTGAAGTGGTCAGGAAAACCTTTTTTTTTTTTTTTTTTTTGCCTCCAGGGTTATCACTAGGGCTTGGTGCGCTTGGTTATGAATCCACTGCTCCTGGAGGCTATTTTTCCCATTTTGTTGCCCTTGTTGTGGCTATTATTGTTATTGTTGTTATAGATGTTGTTGTTGGATAGGACAGAGAGAAATTGAGAGAAGAGAGGAAGACAGAGAGGAGGAGAGAAAGATGGACACCTGCAGACCTGCTTCACTGCTTGTGAAGGAGGGGAGGTGGGGAGCTGGGGGCTCAAACTGGGATTCTTACCCTGTTCCTTGAACTTTGTGCCATGTGTGCTTAACCCACTGCGCTACCACCCAGCCCCCCCCCATTTTTTGTTTGTTTGTTTAAGTAGACTTTTTTCTAAATGATTCTCTACTTTTTATGTGAAATAGGGCAGAAGAGAAGTGGATACTGGAATGAGTGGGAAGCTGTTCTATCCAGTTTATTTGTGGCCCTTCTGTTCTCTGACCAGGGCTCCTGTCTACTTGCTGTCCATGTTTTCAGAATCAAACCTTGAAAGAAGTCAGTTTTTCAGAGAACCTAGGCCCTTAGCTGAGAGTGATTCTGTGCAAGTCAGTTCCCATAAACCTCAGTTTCCTCTTTTTGTTCATGATGAGAGCAATACTTCCCTCTCTCCCAAGGCCCCATCTAGTCCTCCAAGTCGGATTCTGTGCTTCTCACTCAGCAGCCTTCATTCTGTGATTTCCCGCTGACTGGACCCATAGTTTAGCCAAAGAACAAGTCCTTACCCGCATGTGGGACTCCCTTCCCCTACACCACAGCCTCTACCCAGAATTTAGTTCTCAAGAACAGAGCTAAATCAAAAGTAGTCTTAGTTCCCTCAGGTCTAGCCTCTCCTGGGATTGGAATGTTACTCTGTCCCCACTTTCTCAGTCTCCTTTGTCTCCTCAGGAACTTGTAATGCTCTGTCTCTGCCACTTTTCTTACTGTTGCCTACTCTGCCTCTGCTGCTCTCCCTGTTTTAGGCCTGAATTCCACTTCCTTTATATCCGTTGGCTTCCATGAGACTGGTGACCTCCAGGTCTTTTCTCTCCAACTGCTTATGGCCTAATAAAGGCAATCACACCCATGCCATGCACAGCTCAGCAATCACACCGGCAAACACTGCTGCCATGCTCACCAGGACCTCATCCCTCCTGCGTTCATGCCTTTGTCTTTCTGTTTCAGCACTGAAAAGTCCAACTGAATCCCATGAGCAAAGAAAACATTTGGATAGTGACAAGGTAAAATTTTTATTATTATTTTTTAAATATCTTTTATTTTATTGATTTATTCCCTTTTGTTGCCCTTGGTGTTTTTTTTATTGTTGTAGTTATTATTGTTGTTGTTGTTGATGTCGTCGTTGTTGAATAGGATAGAGAGAAATGGAGAGAGGAGGGGAAGACAAAGAGGGGGAAAGAAAGATAGACACCTGCAGACCTGCTTCACTGCCCGTGAAGCGACTCCCCTGCAGGTGGGAAGCCGGGGCTTGAACTGGGATCCTTATGCCGGTCCTTACGCTAAAGTAAAAAAAAAATTTTTTTTTTTGCAAACTTCACTTCCTGCACTTACTAGACATCAAAAAATATGAATCTCTGTAGCAACAAACTCAACCAATTTACCAGCTTTTCCAGAAATAAAGAGGTTAAAAAATAAAAATAAAAACATAGGCTCACAGCAGGGCTACAGATTTAAAGTCTTTTAAAAGCTAAGGCAGGTGCATATTAATGAAACCCTTGATGCTGTGACTGTGTTTGAGACAGTCCTATCCATGACAGTGCTGTCACATGATATGGGATCCTATTATTATGAACTGATCACTGGACATGGGATCAACTCATTAACTCTGAAACATTTTTTGTTTGATTGCTTGCTTTTTGCTTTAAAAGATATCTCTGCAGGCTGGGGGATCGACTGGTCAACACCCATGTTTAGTGGAGAAGCAATTACAGAAGCCAAACCTTCCACCTTCTGCACCCCATACAGATCTTTGGTCCATTTGCCTAGAAGGATAAAGAATAGGGAAACTTCCAATGGAGGGGGATGGGATATGGAACTCTGGTGGTGGGGATTGCATGGAATTTTATCCCTGTTATTCCACAATCTTGTTGATCATTATTAAATCAGTAATAAAATAAAATTTTAAAAGTCTTTTTATTCAATGTTTTTTTTATTGTTGTAGTTATGGATGTCCTTATTGTTGGATAGGACAGAGGGAAATGAATAGAGGAAGGGAAGACAGAGAGGAGGGAAAGAGAGACACCTGCAGACCTGCTTCACTGCCTGTGAAGCGAATCACCTGCAGGTGGGGAGCCGGGGGCTCGAACCAGGATCCTTAAGCTGGTCCTTGCACCACCTGTGTTTAACCCGCTGCGCTACCGCCCGGCTCTCTAAAATAAAATTTTAAAAAAGATGTTTCTGCTATCACCCTTTGATCAGGTCTCCCTGGTGCCAAGGGCTGTTGTTGCGATGTAAGGGTGGTAGGAATCAAAGAGAATTAGAATAAGGGAAGTGAATCGAAGTTGGTTTGAAGCTACTTTACTTTTGTAAGTATTTCTATTTAATTTGATTTCATAGAACAGAAAGAAATTGAGTGGGGAGGGAGAGAGATACAGAGAGAGAGAGACAGAGAGAGAGAGAGGTCTGCAGCACTGCTCATCAAGTATCCCCCTATCCCCACAGATAGAGGTCAGGATCTTGAACATGTTATCTTGTGCAAAGTGCATGTAAGCCCAACCAGATGCACCACTGCCTAGCCCCTGCTTTACTTATCTTTATAATTATTGTTCTTGGGAGAAAATGGATTTTTAGAAACTAAACCTCAGAGTTTTATCTACCTTCCTCTTTTTTAACAGGATCATATGTTTCAATCTTTATATTGCATATAGGAACAAAACCATTCCATTATTGTCTGTTGGGTAATAGATAAAAACTACAGAAATCTAAGTCCTTTAGATGAAACTCCTGGACTTTACCCTTTTCCCCCTCTCCCCTACATTTTTTTATGAAGAGGTAAGGGGTGGGAGGTAGCACAGTTATTGTGCAAAAGATATTGGTGCCAGAGGCTGTATCTAGGTTCTATCTCTGGCACTTCTATAAATCAGAGCCTTGGTGAAAGGAATGTAAAGAAGAGGAGGAGAGGAGAGGAGAGGAGAGGAGAGGAGAGGAGAGGAGAGGAGAGGAGAAGGAAGGGAGGGTAGAGAAGAGGAGAAGAAGGAGGAGAGGGGAAAGAAGGGGAGGGGAGGGGAGAGGAGAGGAGAAGAAGGATGGGAGGGGAGGGGAGGGGAGGGGAGTGGAGATGAAGGAGGGGAGGAGAGGAGAGGAGAGGAGATGAAGAAGGGGAGGGGAGGGGAGGGGAGGAGAGGAGAGGAGAGGAAGGAGGGGAAGAGAGGAGAGGAGAGGAGAGGAAAGGAGAGGAGAGGAGAGGAGAGGAGAGGAGAGGAGAGGAGAGGAGAGGAAGGAGGGGAGGAGAGGAGAGGAGAGGAGAGGAGAGGAGAGGAGAGGAGAGGAGAGGAGAGGAGAGGAGAGGAGAGGAGAAGGAAGGGAGGGTAGAGAAGAGGAGAAGAAGGAGGAGAGGGGAAAGAAGGGGAGGGGAGAGGAGAGGAGAAGAAGGATGGGAGGGGAGGGGAGGGGAGGGGAGGGGAGAGGAGATGAAGGAGGGGAGGAGAGGAGAGGAGAGGAGAGGAGAGGAGAGGAGAGGAGAGGAGAGGAGAGGAGATGAAGGAGGGGAGGGGAGGGGAGGAGAGGAGAGGAGAGGAAGGAGGGGAAGAGAGGAGAGGAGAGGAGAGGAGAGGAGAGGAGAGGAGAGGAGAGGAGAGGAGAGGAGAGGAGAGGAAGGAGGGGAGGAGAGGAGAGGAGAAGAGAGGAGAGGAGAAGAGAGGAGAGGAGAGGAGAGGAGAGGAGAGGAGAGGAGAGGAGAGGAGAGGAGAGGAGAGGAGAGGAGAGGAGAGGAGAGGAGAGGAGAGGAGAGGAGAGGAGGGGAGGGGAATAAGAAAGAACAAAATAGAGTAAGGGGATTAACTCTAGGTATTTTGCAGTCTTGTATACAAAATACCACTGAACTGTCTGAACTGTCTCATGGATTATTTTTTTTCTAAGAGAAAGACAGTAGACACCACAGCAATGTTCCATCTGTGGAGCTCTGAGTCAGGCTTTACATTTTTCACAGGCCCTAAGAAATAAGTCAAGCAATAGAAGCCATTTTGCCATGCTATACTAGGCAAACTTGGGTTAGGTTGCTTTTTTATCTCTGACCCTAGTTAATTCTGTGACTGGCTTAAGAGGAAATAAAATAAGACTGAGTTCACTACACATAGTTATAGCATCAGGGTTTTTTATTACTCTGCACCTGCTCCAGCTCTTAGAGGACTTTCAGTCTATCACCCTGCTGTGAGTCTGTGCTTTTTAACTCTTCATCTTCCTTCTCTATCCTAAAATTTCTGGAGAAACGTTTGCAAGCTTTTTTGATGAAATACTCCTCTCCTTTGTCAATACATAGAGTGCCAAAAATATGTGCGTGTTTCATTTACTTCTCCCCTTTGTAAGAAATTGGGTCTAACTCTCTAGAGCTAAAACTAGGTAGTTGACTGCATGAGGCTGATGGCAGAATTCATCCTGTTTGTCTTACAGACTGAAGACACCCTGAAGCGCAAGGCCAGAAACAGGTCCAACAGCACTGACTTGGTTAATATGCACATACTCCAAGGTAAGGCTACGGGAAGTCTCAAGTCAAGAGGTGCCTGTATAGTTGCTCCACCATTTTCCAAGCACTCGTAGCCTCTGTAAAATTGCCAGTCCTCTTAAGATGGTTTCTTTACCATCACAAAGCAATAATTTCTAGCCATCATCATCTTCTAGCCATAAAGACAAATCAAGAAGTCATAACATGTTGAAGGCATCACACTTGAGTTTTCATCTTAGCTGTGCTATTCACTCTCTTTCTCGAAAAGTGAAAGTGTTCAATGTACGTTAGAGTTATGAAAAGTTTACTCACCCCAGGTTGTCAAAAGAGCTCATTTGGATAGAGTACTGTTTTTGCCATGTGAGTTACCTGGGTTCAAACCTGGCTTCCACCACATTGAAGGAAAGTTTAGTGTTGTGGTCTCTCTCTCTCTCTCTCTCTCTCTCTCTCTCTCTCTCTCTGACTTCTCTGCATCTATCATTTTTAAAAAAAGTGTGTACATTCCTTGGAATTCCAAGGAATCATGCTGAAATAATACAAAAGGAGAAATAGAAACACCAGATGATCTCATCCATTGGTGAGACTTAAGAAAACAAGAAAGGAAAATACAAGATTAAACTTGACTGTGGTCTATTTCAGTAGATCCAGGGGCTCTAAATGGGAGGTAGGAAGTAATTGAGAGTGGGTAAGGTCTCAGTGCACAATGATGGCAGAAGGTACAGATGCTGGTCATAGGAGGATGAGAAACTATACATGTGTCATAAAAACTATCTTGTAAATCATTATTCCCCCATTGATTTTAAAATGTTCCCGTCTTTCAATCTAATAATGTTCTCCTATTTTCTTCCAAGAAAAAATTATATATGCAATATCTTATGCATGTTGGTGTACTCTGCATCATTTCCTACGATGAAACACAGTGAAATATCCAAAAATAGAAAGTGAGCTCAATAAATTAAGGATCATCCAGATAATTGATTGGATCCCTTATGGCCACTACAAATAAGGATTTAAAAGAATAGTGAGATTTAATGAGAGAACTATTACCTAATGATCTTTGGGAAGAAGACCACAAATAAACTATGTGTACAAGTTGAAATCAGGGAAGAAATAACATTACATACATTATTTTGAAATCAGGTTCTGCAAATAAAAAATATAGATCTAACAATAAATGTAAACAGGAGAGAAAGGATTTCATCTATTGGATTGTCCAAAAAGACAGGATGAATTTTTGCATAGAAAAATGTCATGAATATTCTGACAACCTAATCTTTTTTTTTTTTTTCATAAAAAGGAAACATTGACAAAACCATAGGATAAGAGGGGTACAACTCCACACAATTCCCACCACCAGATCTCCGTATGCCATCCCCTCCCCTGATAGCTTCCCTATTCTTTATCCCTCTGGGGAATATGGACCCAAGGTCATTGTGGGATGCAGAAGGTGGAAAGTCTGGCTTCTGTAATTGCTTCCCTGCTGAACATGGGCATTGACAGGTCGATCCATATTCCCAGCCTGTCTCTCTCTTTCCCTAGTATGGTGGGGCTCTGGGGAAGCTGAGCTCCAGGACACATTGGTGGGGTTGTCTGTCCAGGGAATTCTGGTTGGCATCATGCTGGCATCTGTAACCTGGTGGCTGAAAAGAGAGTTAACATACAAAGCCAAACAAATTGTTGAACAGTCATGGACCTAAAGGCTGGAATAGTGCAGATGAAGAGTTGGGGGATACTCCATTTTGTAGATAGCTGGTAGGAATATTTTAGTTAGTTTAGTTCAACTAAACGTAAGTTTCAAGATTTTTTTTTCTTTTCCTGGGGATTTTCATCAGCATCATAATATCAACAAGGTCTAGAACACTTAATAAGTCATAGTACAGTTATCAATAACTGTAGATAATATTTTCATCAATCTCTGTGTCAGGCAATATACAAACAGAATTTGTACTCAAATCCTGTAGTTGATGGTTAGCAAGTACCACATGGACCCATGGACTTCTGCTTGCAGAAATTACCAAATTGTACCTTTTTTTTTCTTTTCAAAAAATTCTCACAAAGTATGTTTCTCTTACTGTTCCGTGTGCCTGACTCTCCATTTGCCTTTATTTGGAAGTGCCTAGTTTTTGCTGCTAATCCTTGTGCAACAATGATGATTACACTGAAAAATTATTAGGATAGTGGAGTATAATATGCCACAATGTTTTGGTTACAAAAGTAAAAAAAAAAAAATTAATTCTGATCTTTTTTCATTTCAACCCCTTAGCCTCCACTGCAGAGAGGTCCATTCCAAGTGCTCAGATGAAGCTGAAAAGAGCTCGCCTCACAGATGATCTCAATGAAAAAATTGCTCTCCGGCCAGGGCCACTGGAACTGGTGGAGAAGAACATACTCCCTGTTGATTCAGCTGTGAAAGATGCCATAAAAGGTAATCCATGTGAATCCTTCTCTCTACACTCTTTGACCCGAAGGCAGTCGTGGTTCCAAGGTGCTAGGAGCTCCTAGAGTAAAGGCCTCTTATGACACTGAAGTCACACCACAGCTTTCTGTCCCCAGGATGCTCCCCTTAACCAGACATCCTCGGAGAGAGTAAAGAAATCCCACACGCTTAACTCACAATGTCATCCAGTTTTTCTCTAGTTGAGTAGACTGGGAATTTGATTTGATATACTCCTATGAATATCTCTCCTACAAGCTCCTGCCACTTGGGAGTCATCAAACCCGTTCTCTTTTAGAGAGGAATGGTAGGTAGAATGAAAATAACACGAGATCTAAATGAGAAGACCTGAAGTGTTTTTTTTTTTTTTTGGTTTGAATTTTGTTAGTGACTCAATATTGATTTACAGAATCAGAAGACAACAGGGGTACAATTCCTCACTGTTCCCATGACCAGAGTTCCGTATCCCCATTCCCTCCATTGGAAGCTACCAGGTCACAGATATGAGTTGGCATTACCTCTATTATTAAATTTTTTCACCACTTCCATCACCGTCTATTACCTCTAAAACTATATATACATTTATATATATATATATATATATTTATATATATATACCTATTTTTCCCCATGCCTCATCTCTTCCTTTCCAAGTCACACCTACACCTATTACTAAAAAGACCTGAATTATTAAGCTCAATTTGGCTACTGTGTACTGGGGCTTCCTCCAGTTACCTCTTCCTTTATGAAATGGGGTTACCAAAATCCATCAGACAAAACTCTTGGGCTCTTGGGAATGAGGTTTAGGTTATATAAGTTCGTGAAAACTCTTTGAGAGTCCATGTTATATACTACAAGGTTGAAAAATGATTACTCAGGGAAGAGACACCTCCATTCCACCACAGTCTTTATAGTATTATTTTGTTGGGAGTTAGTCGGTGATGCAACGGAGTAAGAGCACGTGGCGCAAAGCGCAAGGACCGGCGTAAAGATCCTGGTTCCAGCTTTGGCTCCCCACCTGCTGGGGGTTCACTTCACAGGCGGTGAAGCAGGTCTGCAGGTGTCTGTCTACCTTTCTCCCCCCACCCCTCGATTTCCCTCTGTCCTATCCAATAACGACGACAGCAATAACAACAACAATAATAATAACAATGACGATGATAAACAACAAGGGCAACAAAAGGGGGGAAATAAAAATAATATTTCGTAAACTTTTTGAACAATTGACCGAATGGACTTATGAGTGTGCTGAACTCACTCACAGAGGTATAGGGATGAAACCTGAGAAAACTATGATCAAAAGAAGGTTAACATTCTCAGAAGCAAACTGATTTTCTTCCATTATGCTCTCAAGCAGCAACAAGAAGTATGCACTCTCAATAAGTAATATACAGGGACCAGGTGGTGGCCCACACAGTTGAGCACATATATATTTTTTAAACTTTATTTATTTATTCCCTTTTGTTGCCCTTGTTTATCGTCATTGTTCTTGTTATTATTCTTGTTGTTTTTGCTGTCTTTGTTGTTGGATAAGACAGAGAGAAATGGAGAGGGGAAGGGAAGACAGAGAGGGGGAGAGAAAGATAGACACCCTCAGACCTGCTTCACCATCTGTGAAGCGAATGTCCTGCAGATGGGGAGCCGGGGGCTCAAACCGGGATCCTGATGCTGGTCCCTGAGTTTTCTGCTATGTGCGCTTCACCCTGCTGTGCCACCACCCATTTCCCTTGAGCACACACATTTTTTGTTAATTTCTTTATTGGGGAATTAATGTTTTACATTCAACAATAAATACAATAATTTGTACATGCATAACATTTCTCAGTTTTCCATAAAACAATACAACCCCCACTAGGTCCTCTGTCATCCTTCTTGGAGCTGTTTTCTCCCCACCCACCCACCCCAAAGTCTTTTACTTTGGTGCAATATGCCAATTCCAGTTCAGATTCTACTTGTGTTTTCTCTTCTGATCTTGTTTTTCAACTTCTGCCTGAGAGTGAGATCACCCCATATTCATCCTTCTGTTTCTGACTTATTTCACTCAACATAAATTTTTCAAGGTCCATCCAAGATCGGCTGGAAACGGTAAAGTCATCATTTTTTATAGCTGAGTAGTATTCCATTGTGTATATAGACCACAACTTGCTCAGTCACTCATCTGTTATTGGACACCTGGGTTGCTTCCAGGTTTTGGATATTATAAATTGTGCTGCTAAGAACATATGTGTACACAGACCTTTTTGGAAGGCAGCTATGCTCACCACTATACCACCAAGACCTCCTACACAGACCTTTTTGGATGGGTGTGTTGAGTTCCTTAGGATATATCCCCAGGAGAGGAATTGCAGGATCATAGAGTAGGTCCATTTCTAGCCTTCTGAGAGTTCTCCAGTCTGTTCTCCACAGAGGTTAGACCAATTTACATTCCCACCAGCAGTGTAGGAGGGTTCCTTTTCCCCACACCCTCTCCAGCATTTGCTGCTGTTACCTTTTCTGATGTATGACATTCTCACAGGAGTGAAGTGGTATCTCACTGTTGCCTTTATTTGCATTTCTCTGACAATAAAAGACTCGGAGAATTTTTTCATGTGTTTCTCAGCCTTTTTGATCTCTTTTGTGGTGACTATTCTGTCCATATCCTCCCCCATTTTTGGATGGGGTTATTTGTTTTCTTGTTGTTGAGTTTGGCAAGCTCTTTATTTATTCTGGTTATTAGCTTCTTGTCTGATGTATGGCATATAAAGATCTTCTCCCATTCTGTGAGGGGTCTCTTGGTTTGGGAAGTGGTTTCTTTTACTGGAGCACATACATTTTTAAAATGTATTTATTTATTATTAGATAGAAACAGAGGAAAATTGAGGAGGGGGGAGGAAATACAGAAGGAGAGAGACAGAGAAACACTTGCAGCCGTACTTCACCACTCGTGAAGCTTTGCCCCTGCAGGTGGCAACCAGGGGCTTGAACCTGGGTCCTTGAGCACTATAGTGTGTGTGCTTAACCAGATGCGTCACCAACTGGCCCCAGGTTGAGCACATAAATTACTATACACAAGAATCCAGGTTCAAGCCCCCACTCCCCACCTGTAAGAGGGAACAATTCACTAGCAGTGAAGACGGTGTCTCTTTTTCTCTCTCCCTTGCTATCTCTCATTCTTCTCTCAATGTCTATCTATCCTATAAAATAATAAAATATAAAGTTAAAAAAAAAGACAAAATGGCCACTGGGAGTGGTGGATTGGTAGTGCCGACACTGAGTGCTAGTGATAACCCGGGTGGCAATAAATAGTAATAATAATTATTATTTTTATTATATGCATCTAAATGTTCCAAAATATTGTAGAGAATTACATATCAAATAGTAAGTTTATCATTTAGCTCATCATCAGGTTTACTATTCACATTTTAAACCTTTCTCTCAGCCATTCAGAAGTCATTTAAATTTTGTATTTGGAACCTGTAAATGTGAAAATATAAACTTGAGGAGAGACAGACAGTTTGTTCACCCACTAACAGTCACTAAATATCCCTCTGTGATGTTCCTTCTTTACTCTGTTTTTGTACACCAAATATCCTTTTCTTTTGAATTTGAAATCGGCTACTTAGCAGTAAGTATACTAACTGCATCATTGCTTTGATAAGATCTAGAACAGGGGAAGATCTCTACTGGGCATCTGAACATTTTTCTTTTCTTTTCTTCTTTTTTCTTTTAATTGCCACCAGGATTATTGCTGGGGCTTGGTGTCTACACTATAAACCCACCGCTCTTGGAGGCCATTTTTCCTTTTATTATTATCTCTTCAATTTTACTGGATAGGAGAAATCGAAATTGAGGTGGGAGTGGGAGAAAGAGTGACATCTGCAGACTTACGTCACCCCTCATGAAGCTTCCTCGCTGCAGACAGGAAGCAAGGAGGCTCAAACCCAGGTCCTTGAAATAGTAGTATGTGTGCGTAATAGGGTGTGCCACTGCCTGGCCCTTGCATAACTATTTTTTAAAGATTTTATTTATTTATTAGTGACAGAGGAGAAGATAGAGGAAGAGAGAGAGAAGAGGGGGAGAGGAGAGAAGGGAGAGGCAAGACAACAGAAATCATCACTCTGGTGCATGGGCTGCTGGGAATTAAACTGAGGGGCTCATACCTGGGAGTTCAATGCTTTATCTATTGAACCCACTCATGATTTCTTAAAATATTCTGTCCCATAAAAGCATTTACTTGGGAGTCGGGCTGTAGCGCAGCAGATTAAGCGCATGTGGCGCAAAGCACAAGGACCAACATAAGGATCCCGGTTCGAACCCTGGCTCCCCACCTGCAGGGGAGTCACTTCACAGGCGGTGAAGCAGGTCTGCAGGTGTCTATCTTTCTTTCCTCTTCTCTGTCTTCCCCTCCTCTCTCCATTTCTCTCTGTCCTATCCAACAATGACAACAACAATAATCACTACAACAATAAAACAACAAGGGCAACAAAAGGGAATAAATAAAATAAAATAAAATAAAAAGCATTTACTTACTTTACTATGCATTCTTTGGTTTGTAGTAAAATTAATCTTTAATGGGATTCTGTGTGATTGGCAGTTAATGGTTTTACCTCTCATCTATTAGTCGCCTCCTATCCTGATGGCTTTAGAAAAAGCCATTTTTATAGAGAAAATACTAATCTCCATCTGTCATGGATATTACATGTCTGTTTACCAATGTCTCTTTGTCTTTTAACTTTGCGTGTAGCTTTGGTGTTTGTTTGTTTTTGGCATTTGTTGTTGTTGTTGTTTGCTTATAGCAGTTTTTAATTTCTTTTTAATTCCTTTTTTTTCACTACTCCCATCACCAGAGGTCTGTCCCCACCCTGTCCCCCCATAGATAACCACTCTAGTTCTCCCACAGTCTTAGACATAGGTTGAAATTTTGCTTTTTCACATCAATTCTCTATATTTGGCATATGACTGAACCCATTCTCTAGTTATCCTACCTTGCTTCACTCAGCATAAGCTTCTTAAAAAAAGGGGAAAAAAAGTTGAGAGACATATACTCAGCACAGTATGATTGCATAATAAAAAAAATAATAAAAAGATGATATTGTGTCCTTTGGGATAAAGTGGATGGAATTGAAGAAGATTATGCAGTTTTTAAGTTCCATATAGTTAAACATTGATTTTTGTGTGTTTTTTCTCAATTTGTTATTAATTATTGAAAATTCTTGCTAGTTTGAGAATACTTACTTATACTATTTTCATGCATTTATACATTTTATTTTATTGAAACCCTATTTATGAAGCAGATCTAATACTGTCCAAAATTTGATTGATGTGTTTTATAATTTGTTTTAATGTGAGCCTTCACAGGTGTTGTTATGGTGATATGATTTTTTTTAATATTTCTTGGCAACTCTTACATTTATATTATGGGTAAAATTTTAATCAGTTTATTCTGTCGCCAATTTAATCTTGTTAGAACTTACTGTGGTTTCAGTGAAGTTATAGTTAAATAAATTTGCATCAAAGTGTTGTTGGCATATGGGAAACTTGTCCATTTTCATGTTTATTTTTGAAAAATAGAGAGTGAAAAGAACAAATACCAAAGCATCACTCCACCATCCATAGAGTTCCCTTGGCCCTATCTGTGGTATGATCATGTCCATGAAAAAATCAGAAAAGTCCTATCTTAACCATTTATATTACAATCCGGCAGCATAGACAATCAACAAAACATAATAACTACATTCCATAGTGGCAAGTGCTGTAAAAACAAAATTATCTCTGGATATAAAAAAAAAATTACGAGTGTGCATGACCTAGGTTTGAGCCTAACTCCCACCTCACTGAAAAAGAAAATCTGTGGTTTCCCTCATCTCTTTCTTTGCCTTTCTGCAAATAATAATACTAATCAGAAGTGTACAGTAGAGAGTAATTTAGAGAAATTTAGTACCTACAAAAAGGGAAGAGGATAAAAGTGAGAGGGTGGTGTGACTAGTGAAAAAGATGGAGGTTGCACGTTGGCCTAAGTCATGGCAAGTTCAGAAATGGGTACCAGCCAGAAGACGTTGAACCCTTACATCAAACCCACACATCAGCCTTCTTCAATGTAATCTTCCTGTGCACAACAGTCTTTATAGGCAGACTGAAGGCTTCAGGGGTATGTCATAAAAACATAAGAGAGTTGCTTAGAGACCAGCTGTAGAGACAGCGTGTTGAATAGTCTTCCCAAAGACGAAGAATCCCACCTGCCCTTCCATCTTTCACTTATTGCCATGAGCTCCCTCTTTCCTTGGGAAAGTGGTTGTGTTTTGCTGTGGATGGTTCTCCTAGTTTCTTAGTCTTTCCCCTCCTCTATCCAAATACCTTTGCCAGATGTGTTTATATTTTCCAGCTCTCTCAGCAGCTGCATGTCAGTCACTGTCTTCCTCCTTCCTGGTTTTACTCTCCAACCTCGACATCTTGAGGTGTAATAATCTAGAACCTCTAGACTGGAGAGGTGATTTAAAGGGTACATAGAATTGAAGACTTCCCTGGGTTTGATCACAGGCAGCATAAATGGCCAAGCAATGGCTTGACCTTTCTCATAATAAATTAATCAATAAATAATCTAGAACCTCCCTTGCAACGGTAGGCCAATTTTGACAGCGAAACCCCACCCGAATTCCAGAATTTTCCTTCTCATCCTGAATGCATCCCTCTTACAGGCAGTAGAATGTGCAGCAAGCTTTCCTTCCCCACCCGTATCCCAAAGCCCCTACACTCTCCCTTTCTTTCTTTCTTTCTTTCTTTCTTTCTTTCTTTCTTTCTTTCTTTCTTTCTTTCCATGTCCTACCCTCTCCGTTTGGAAGCTCCCCTATTTGTTATCCCTTTAGGAGTATGGACCAACAAATAAATTCTTTGTGGAGTGCACAAAGCAGAAGGTCTGGCTTCTGAAATTGCTTCTCCACTGGACATTGACTTTGGCAGATCGATCCATATCCCCTGCCTGTGTCTATCTTTCCCTAGTGGGGTAGGGCTCTGGAGAGGTGAGACTTCAGGACACATCGGTGAGGTTGTCTGCCCAGGGAAGTCAGGATGACGTCATAGTCGTGGCTGCAACTTGGTGGCTGAAAGGTGATAAGATATAAAGCAGAACAAAATGTTTAATAGACAGGAACCCAAAGGCAGGAATAAAGCAGATGACACTAGGGGTCTTTGCTTGGGAAGAAGCTGGGAAGTCTATTTTAGGTATGTTCCAAGGGCCTGTGATTTTACTAATTTTTTGTCTAGGTACTGACTAACAGTCATACTGCCAGCCTGCAAATTTTTTTCTTCTCTTCTTTTTTTCCTTTTCCTTCTTCTCCTTCTTCTCCTTCTCCTCCTTCTCCTCCTCCTCCTTCTTCTTCTTCCTCTCTTCTCTCTCTCTCTCTCTCTTTCTCTCTCTCTCTCTCTCCCCCCCCATCTCCCAGAGCACTGCTCAGCTTTGGTTTATGGTGGTTCAGCAGATTGAACCCGGGACTTTGGAGCCTCAGGCATGAGAGTCTCTTTGCATAAGCATTATTCTGTCTACCTCTGCCCTGCAAGTTTATTTTCTGAGTAAGGCAGAATTTTACAGATTCCAGCTAGAGAAAACATAGACTCAGCAGATGAGAATAGTGGAGGAAGAGAAAGCTTTCTGATTTGCCTTTAAGTCACCTCATGACCCCATCCCAATGAACTGTACCTCACTTTCTGCTTCTCCTTCAGAGAAAAATTACAAAAGGGGTCTGAACAACTAATTCCACTGTGGAGATTACACCACCAAATTCTTGGAATACCAGGGTGGGTACTGGAGAGGTTGACTCAGCTCTGACACTTTCCCCCTGGAAAAAGGGATCGAATTCCACAGGTTAAAGTCACACAAGACCATGACCCAGCACTCTAAATGCCAATCTCACAGTGTTACAACTAGCTACAAATGAGAGGTTGTTACCACCCCCTCCTTAGACTTTAGATTCCAGTCATAAACCCTGTGCTTCTGACTGATTGGCTATAACTCAAGGGTTCTCAGGAACCCATCTTTTAGTTTTATTAATTTTCTAGAAAATCTCACAGAGCTCAATAAATTCACCAACTCACTAGATTACTTGTTTATTATGAAAGAAAAAAAAAAACATGACTCAGATAATGTCCAATGAATGAGATACATAGGGCAAGGGGTGAGGAAAGGATACAAAACTCGTATGTTCTATCTGAGGGTGTCACTCTTCCCAAAGCCCCATACATGCACCAATCAGATATATTCTCAGCCAAGCCCATTAATTACGGAGTCTCCAAGTCATAGGCATGACTGATTAAATCTTGGGCCACTGGCAATAGAATGTAATCTCTATTTCCCTGCCTTGCTCCAAGAATAACTAGAGAGACTAAAGTTCCAATTTCCTATTTGTTTTTTTTTTAATTAATGATTTAGTAATGGTTTAAAAGACCATAAGTTCCACACTGTACCCACCATCTGAGTTCTGAAGTTCTAATCATTTCTAGTCATTTGATAAGCTCTACTGCCATTCAGCTCCATTCTCAGCTACAGTCTAAAAACACCTCATTGATGTGACAAAAGATAACATGATATCTCCCTTATCATCATCATCTCATCTTCCTCCTCCTCCTCCTCCTCCTTCTTCTTCTTCTCATTCTCCTCCTCCTACTCCTCTCTCCCTCTCTCTCTCTCTCTCTCTCTCTCTTTCTCCCTCTCTCTTTCGCCCTCCCTCTCTCTCTCTCTTCCTCTCCTCTCACCTCCTATGAAATCAAAAGGTTTTAGGAACTTAGTGATATCGAAAGAGAAGAAAGACCAAAAATCAATTTCTTATAAAACACAGTGTCACAACTACTAACAGTTGCAGTCTCTTGGGCCAGAATACTGAATATAACAAGTACATTCCCACACGTGATGTTGTATGGGAACAATAACTTACGGGAACATAAATTGCAAACTAGAGTTTGTCTTTCTTCATTCAGCTTGTGAATGAAAATAATTATTACTTAGACAGCCCTCCATTTAAAAAAAAACCTGGTGGCTATGCCTAACTTAGTAATTTTTTTCCGGTCCTCTGAGTATAATCATCACTTGATATGCATTTTCTTTAGATACCTTGGAAACTGTTATACAGAGATTTGAATACAGTGTACATTAAACAGAATCCAAGCTAGGATTTTTCAAGCAGTGGAGGGAGGGATCCTAGTATTCTATTCCAATAGTCAAGTCCCTACTCCTAAAACTTCCTCATTTTTCTGTGAACTAGGCCAGGCATCCACCAGAATGCTTGAGATAAATTTTCAGCTACAATATTAAAAAAAAAAAAAACTGTGATTCAAAACATACAGTTCTGTTGTCAAGGATGAATTAGTTCTTCCTATTACCATATCCCTTTAACATAGGAAGACATATTTCCAGTCTAGAAGGTCTGGTCAAAACTCATTTGTATACAGCTGTCACATTTCTAAAAGACTACACTAATCTTTGCTCCCCTATATTCTCAAGGCTCAAAATGTAAAACAAAATTATTTTTTATCAACCCAGAACCAAGTCATTCTTCAGACAGTGGAAGTCTTGACACTCTCTAATCATAAGGCAAATAGAAACCATGGCCATGAGAGTAAGATGGTATGGTGATTTGCTTTGGCATGAAAAGAAAAGGTTTGCTTGCTTTGGCATAAACAAAAAAGTTGGTGGAGGCTGGGTGGTAGTGCAGTGGGATAAGCACACATGACACAAAGCTTAAGGATAGCCCCCAGCTCCCCACTTGCAGTGGTGTCTCTTCACAAGCTGTGAAGCAGGTCTGCAGGTGTCTGTCTTTCTCTCCTTCTCTGTGTCTTCCCCTCCTCTCTCAATTTCTCTCTGTCCTATCCAGCAACAGCTATGACAATAACAACCACAACAAGGGCAACAAAAATGGGAAAAATGGCTTCCAGGAGCAGTGGATTCATAGTGCTGGCACCAAACCCCAGTGATAACCCTGGACACAAAAAAACAACAACAAAAAAGTTGAAGCTGGGTCTTGGCACACTTCACTACGTGCATAAGGACCCAGGTTCAAGCCTGCAGTCCTCACTGGCAGAGGAAAAGCTTCACAAGTGGTGAAACAGTACTGTAGATGTTTCTCTTTCTTTCTCCTCCTCTTTATCGCCCCCTCAATCTCTCTCTGTTCTATCAAATAAAATAAATAAAGTTAAAAAAAATATTTAAAAAACACTTATGTGTTTATTTAAAATGAAAAGGTTTGTTTGCTTTGGCATCTTTCTCCTAGACAAAAAAAAAAAATTCTTATCAATTTGTGATATGAAGTCATTTCTGAGGTACAAATGATCTTGAGAGAAAAAGAAACACACTAAAAGGAGATATACTCTGAGAAAGATTTTGGAAAAGCAGAGGAAAATGTGGCTCAAGGAACTGGAAGTTTTGGTTAAGTGCTCACATTACAGGGCACAAGGGCCCAGGTTCAAGCCCCCTGATCCCCACCTGCAGGGGGGAAAGGTTCATGAATGGTGAAGCAAGGTTGCAAGTGTCTCTCTGCCTCTTTCCCTCTCTATCTAGCTTGCCCTCCCCTCTCAATTTCTATCTGTCTCTATCCAATAATAAATAAATAAAAATATTTTTAAAAAAGAAAGGTTATTTCTGGTAAAATTCTAATTCTGGAAGTTAGTATTTGCTTCAGTAGTTGAGAGAGTGGTAGAAGTTTCTTATGAGACAATAGGACATATATTGACCTCAGAATGAAAGTTCACAGGGCACATGGCAAGTGTTAAAAAAGTCTGTCTGAACAGCTTGATGAAGCTTATCAGATTTCATGGAAAGGCCTATCTTACATTGTTTTTTTGTTTTTTTTTCCTAATGTGTGTGGTCCTAGGATTGGAATATATATTAAAAGAATTATGGCGAATTGTAAACTGCCAGGAGCCTGAGGAAAGGGAATTCTTACTCTTCCAAATATTCACTAACACCTATTGTCATTAAAAAAAAAAAAATCACCTGGGCCCCTTCAGGAGTCATTGATTCTCTCCTTATTGGACATATAATATCTTCTACGGACTGCGGCATCTTCTGTGTATTGAGGTATCTTTCTGTAGAAGTTGTATTTTAAATACAGCTATTTTCACATAGATCGCCTTCTCCCTTGGGAAGTGGATTTCACTTCAGTCTTGTCCAGGAGAGTGTGTCCTTGCATTAAAATAGCACTACTGCATACCTTTCTCAAGCTCTCAAGTAGATAAGGAAGACGGTCCCTTTTCACATTCCACTTCATGCTTGCCAGCCCTTGGTGTGTGGCTCCTACCAGAAAGGTAACAAGGACTCCAATTATCTCACTTTAATCTTGGAATTTTAAATGTTTATACAGAGGAAAGTACAACTGACTCACTCATCTAATCACTTCCAAGAGGGAGAGAGAAAGCTCGGGCCAAGATCCCCAAGGGTTAGTGCCCAGAACCAACCCTGTGGGCATAGTCAGAGGATGATGTCAGGGCTTCCCAAAGCAGGTCCTTGTCATCACACTGCCTGATGTGTGTGCAGGGACAATAGCCAGTGCACTGTCTTCCAACAGTTCCCAAAGTCAGCCTTGCACTCTGAGAGATTGGAGCAGAGGCCCAGGGTCACAACGCAACAGATAGGTTTGATTGTTCCAGAGGCAGCCGGATAAGGTGACCTTTGTCCTTTTTCACAGGAGTCCAGCTTGAACCTGGAAGAGAGAGAGAGAGAGAGAGAGAGAGGGAGAGGGAGAGAGAGAGAGAAACACACAGCCTTTCTAGTGACACCTCTGCTCCAAGGAAGGTCTCTCTCTTCTGCTCTTCCAGAATGAACCATTTGGGGGAAAAAAATCCATTTTTCTGGCTATGTTGTCTTTTGCAAAGGGGGTTATGGAGTAAACTACTTCCTGGGTGGCCTTTTTAGTTTTGATACTGGTAACCTCGAGAGAAGCAGATACTTCTAGCCAAAAAAAATAATAATAATAGTAGCTAAAAAAAAAAAAAACATCAAACATATGTCAAGAACTGGCTTAATGTCTGATGTATGTTCATTTAACCCTTGAAACCCTGGGAGATATAGTACTAGCATCCCCATTCTGGAGCTGGAGAAACTAAAGCCAGAAAAGTTGCATATCTTGTCAACAATCACAAAGGCATTCCAGAGGCAGAAAGAACCATGGTACAAACCAAGCCCATCAGACTCTAGAACATGAGACACTTATTAGCTACACGGAATAACACACACTTCATCCCCAAAAGGGAGCTCTGCCATTTGCTCTCAGGGGTCTCTTTTTAATTGTTTTGATTTTTATTTTCCCCCTTTTGTTGCCCTTGTTGTTTATCTTCGTTGTTGTTGGTATTATTGTTGTTGTTGTTGTTACTGATCTCATTGATGTCATCGTCATTGGATAGGACAGAGAGAAATGGAGAGAGGAGGAGAAGACAAAAAGGGGGAGAGAAAGACAGACACCTGCAGACCTGCTTCACTGCTTGTGAAGCAAACCCCCTGCAGATGGGGAGCCGGGAGTTCAAGCCAGGATCCTTATGCCGGTCCTTGCACTTCACACCATGTGCACTTAACCCGCTGTGCCACTGCCTGGCTCCCCTCAGGTGTCTCTTACCTATCACAGTGCTCCTCATCAGCAGAAATCAAGCCTAAGGTGTGAGTCCTCTGACCGTTTGCTCATCTTCTGCCTTGGCAGTCCTGAATTCAAATCTCCTATGGCACTTGAGGGAGTCATGATTGACATGACCACCATCACCACCAAGGTAGGGTTGATCTTGAAATCCTCATTACGGCATCTGATTGCTCCATCAGTATATAGTGTATTCTGAACTAATATATATATTGCCTCCAGGATTATTGCTGAGGCTTGGTGCCTGCACTATGAATCCACTGCTCTTGGTGGTTATTCCTACTTTGCTTTTTTTTTTTTCAGTTAGAACAGAGAGAAATTGAGAGAGGTAGAGAGGGAGGGAAAGAGAGAGAGAGAGAGGAAATTACAGACTTGCTTCACCACTTATGAAGCATCTCCCCTGCAAGTGGGGAGCCAGGGACTCAAACCAGGATCCTTGAGCGCATCCTTGTGCTTTGTACTGTGTGTGCTTAACCAGGTGTGCCTCTGCCTGCCTGCCACCCCCACACATAAGCTTTTTAGGTACCAAACAAAAGTAATATTTGGAGCCTTGGCCACCTCCCTAGTTGCTCAGTCTAGTATAGATAATTACCCTGTCAAGTCATGCATCACTTGGCAAAGGAGATCCTTTTTGAGAAACTCATCCTAGAGCATTCTTGCTGTGTGAATGTCCCAGAGTGTTAGATGGTAAATACCTCCCTTATACATAGGACCAGTGTTGTCTATGGAACCCATTATTGACTGATACAAAGCTATGGGGCACATGACGATGTAATAATCCTGTGTGCGCGTGGCTTTTTCCTTGATTAAATCAGAAGTGCTTCTTTAAATAAATGATACCACTTGATAACACACACTCGTAAAAGCTTCATTCCTCAGGTATTGGCTCTGAAAACAATCTTCCCCATTGGCTGGGAGAATTTCTTCCTCACCCTGGTCACTCCATCAGTGTCAATCACCACTCTTCCAACTTCCCTTCCAATCTCCACCTTATCACCCAATGCCCCTTCTCCCTTTCTGTGACCCTGTTCACAGCTGATGACCATGCAGGCTCGGTTTAACAGTTTAAGCCCACTTCCTGCAGGAGTCTTCTTGGCTCTACGTGGCTGTGTTTCCTCCTAACTACCAACAACACTTGCCGGATAGCCTGGTCTGTCTTGACAGATGCTCTGATTTTGTCCCATGGAGAAATGTAGATCGTTCCTTCTCATGACTTTCCAACCCTGCACCATTCCATATCTGATCGTGTTTCAGCTTATCTCTCTACTTCTCTTATTGTGTGAAGGCTGGATGTAAACAAAATAGCTAATGCAGACTTCATTCAATCCTGGAGGGAAATAAGCCTCCTTTCCGTGTTCTAGAAATGTGCACATCATTCTAATACCTCCATCGGCCAGGTGTCTAACTGGAAAAAAATAATAAAAAGAGGCATACAATAGAACTTCCGCGGTGTTTCCAGTTCTTCCCTGAAATAAGTACCAATGACCAATGAGGTCATTGTGATTATCCTGTCCAGAATCTCCACAATCAGTATGTCACATCCATTCCTTTGAAAACATGCCACCTCAGGGCTTCCAGGAAGGGTAACTGTGCCATTGCTTCTGCTGGTGGCTCTGAGAGAAACTGAAAGCTGGACCTGGAGTCTTAGCTCAGTCCTAGAGAACTGGGTGAATTAGAAATGAGGAAAACAGGGAGTCGGGCGGTGGCACAGCGGGTTAAGCGCACGTGGTGCAAAGTGCAAGGACCGGCTTAAGGATCCAGGTTTGAGCCCCCCTACAGGGGAGTCGCTTCACAGGTGGTAAAGCAGGTCTGCAGGTGTCTGTCTTTCTCTCCCCCTTTCTGTCTTCCCCTCCTCTCTCCATTTCTCTCTGTCCTATCCAACAATGACATCAATAGCCACAACATGTTAAACAACAAGGGCAACAAAAGGGAAAATAAATAAATAAATAAATAAATATAAAAAGAAAAAAAGAAAAAATAATAAATGAGGAAAATAGAATCACTGGTCATTATTGAAGCCTGAAAAAAGAAGCTTCATTTTCTCATTACTGATGCCACTATTTTTTAAAATTGTTCAATAATTTAATTTGTTCACTTATTGGGTAGAGACAAAGAGAAAATGAAATGGAAGGAAGGGATAGAGGAGAAAGAGAGACACCTGCAGACCTGCTTTACCACTTGTGAAGCTCCCCCCCATAGGTGAGAACCATGGGCTTGAACCAGGGTCCTTGCACACTGTAACATGTGTGCTGAACTGAGTACACCACCACCCGGCCCCCTGATGCCACTATTAAGTGAACTATTGACATAAACTACTGATTCTGACATTGACTATCAGAACCCCTAGAAACAACTGAAGTGAGAACGTGTTTGAGAAAAAAACAATATCCCTCTCTCCCTCCTCCACTTCTTCACATCTATCCACATGGCATACAACTTACATTTGGCTAATTTCCCTCATTTGTATATATTTGGGGTATTATTCCCTGTGAGGGTGTGGGCAGAAATAGAGAAAGTCGAGGGTGAGGCAGTCTTTGTCATACAACATATCAGATGACATAGAAAATGTGCCCATATATATTTTGACAGAAAGAATTGAGGGAGGGAATATGAGGCTCCCTTAGAAAGAAGATCTGGTTAGGAAGACAAAACTGGCTATCCCTGGGGCAGGTGCACAGTTCTGTTAGGAGACAGTGGTGTTGACTCCAAATATGTACTGAGCAGAAGCAGATGGGTCTCTGTAATCTCTAGCATGCAGAAGACTCAACATCTTCCACCCACCCCTGCCCCCATGCCCACCTGCCATTAATAATAACAGTGATCCACTGACAATGCCTTTAATTCTGCAAACAGAAGCAGGTCCTGGAATGTCAGTAAAAATATGGCTTCCCCACTAGGGAAAGAAAGAGACAGGCTGGGAGTATGGATCGACCTATCAACACCAATGTTCAGCGGGGAAGCAATTACAGAAGCCAGACCTTCCACCTTCTGCATCCCATAATGACCCTGGGACCCTCACAGAGGGATAAAGAATAGGAAAGCTATCAGGAGAGGGGATGGGATATGACGTTCTGGTGGTGAGAACTATACCCCTCTTATCCTATGGTCTTGTCAGTGTTTCCATTTTATAAATAAATTAATTTTAAAAATATATGGCTTCCCCAGTTACAGAAGCCAGACCTTCCACCTTCTGCACCCCATAAAGAATTTTGGTGGGGTCAGGTATTGGAGCACCTTGCTGAGTGCACATGTTACAATAGGCAAGGACCCAGGTTTGAGCTCCCGGTCCCAGTCCTGCATGGGGGAAGCTTTGCAAGTAGGGCTGCAGGTGTCTGTCTCTCTCTCTACCCCTCTCTATCTCCCCCTACCCTCTCAGTTTCTGGCTGTCTCTATCTAATAAATAAAGATAATAAGATAATTTTTTAAAATTTTGGTCCATACTTCCAGAGGGGTAAATGTTACAAAAAGATGATCAGAGGGCTCTGAACTCTAATTCTATCAGGATCCGGAGAGAGAAGAGGATGGTGGAGGGAGGAAGTAAGGACACTCAGAAGTCGTAGGTGTGATTCAGAAAGGAAGAGAAGGCAAGGAAGAACCACAGGAAAGAAAATGGCCAAGTAAATATATAAATATAGATAGGTAGAGAAATAATAGTCAACCCATATCTGTGATCGTGAGAGAACTACTGCAGTTTCCAATGGAGGGAATGGGGACACAGAATTACAGAATTATACCCCTATTATCTTATACTCTTTCAAATCAATATTAACTCCTTATATGTGGCTTCCTAGTTAAAGTGTGGGTTGTATTTACAGTGGAAGTATATTCATGGAGGCAACTGGAAGACACTTCCTGATATCTCAGACAAATGAGTCCTTGAGAGAAAAACAGTGGTACGCAAATTCTCCCCTATTACACACCAATCACAAAAGAGAAGTTTGGTTTTGTGTTTTTTTTTTTTTTTTTTTTTCTGCAGGGCCCAAGATTTTGCAATGAGAAAAAGAGAAGGGAAGGATTTGGGTGAGTTAGTTCTGGACTCTCTCAAACAGAGAGGGATGTTTTAGACCAGATCACCAGAGGGGGAGAAATCATGACAACCCTATGTCAAAGGAAAAAAACGGAATTTGAGAAATACCCAATAGAACTCTCCTCTGAGAAAATATATAGGTTGACACAAATACCAGAAAGCATCAATGCTTATTGACAGTGGTTATAGGTGAACAAATGCTTTAGACTAGTCTCTGTGCTTTTCTGCTATCTCACAATCTGATTTATAATTTTTTTAAAAAGTGCACCTTAGAAAATAAAAGTTGACAAATTGAGTATCACACTAATAGAATGGAATATTGTATAGCTTTTACCAAAAAAAAAAATGCAGATATGTTTAATTGGGTTCTTTGTATAATCAGATGAAAAGAGTTCCAAGAAACATTGTGGAGGGAAACAAAAGGAAGTTTCAGAACAGTTTATTTCTCTAATCCTGCCGTATGAATTACTTTTTTTTTCCCAAAGACATGTGTGTGTGTCTGACATATATGTGTGCTGAGTTAAATCTAAAAGAGTAAACAAATGTTAACCGGAAGTGGGATTCCTTTGTACAGTAGGCAATTTGTGTAAGATGCACTGTTACGACTGTGCATCATTGCTTTTATTTTTTAATATACTTTATGTATTTTTGTTATTGGATAAAGATAGAGAAAAACTGATGGGGAGGGGGAGATAGAAAGGAGAAGGGGGGGTCGGGCGGTGGCGCAGTGGGTTAAGCGCATGTGGCGCAATGCGCAGGGACCGGCGTAAGGATCCCGGTTCGAGCCCCCGGCTCCCTACCTGCAGGGGAGTCGCTTCACAGGCGGTGAAGCAGGTCTGCAGGTGTCTGTCTTTCTCTCCTCCTCTCTGTCTTCCCCTCCTCTCTCCATTTCTCTCTGTCCTATCCAACAACAAAGCAACGTCAACAATGGCAATAATAACCACAACGAGGCTGCAACAACTAGGGCAACAAAAAGGGGAAAAAATGGCCTCCAGGAGCGGTGGATTCATGGTGCAGGTACCGAGCCCAGCAATAACCCTGGAGGGAAAAAAAAAAAAAAAGAAAAAGAAAGAAAGGGGAAGAGGGGACAGGCGGTGACGCACATGGTTGAATGCACACGTTACAGTGCGCAAGGACCTAGGTTCAAGCCCCCAGTCCTCACCTGCATGGGGAAAAGCTTTGTGAGTGGTGAAGCAGGGCTACAGGTGTCTCTCTGTTTCTCTCCCTATCACCCCTTTCCCTCTTGACTTCTGGCTGTCTCTATCCAATAAATAAATAAAGATAATTTTTTTAAAAAAAGAAAGGGAAAGAGAGACACCCGCAGCCCTGATTCACCACTCATGAAGCTTCCCCCCTGCAGGTGGGGACCAGAGTCTTGAACCTGGGAATTCAAGTACTGCAATGTGTGTGCACTCGACCAGGTGTGCCACTGCCTGGCCCCAATCATTACTTTTATAATCGTAGGAGACCAATAGTTTTTATAAGCAGTCTTTGAAGCCAAAGCCAAGAACCAGAACTATAGGTCCTTAGGCCCTTCTAATTTAATGGAATGCCCCAGGGGCCAGAGTTTGGAGTTTCCACCCACCTTGTCCTTGTCTGGCCTCCACCCTGATTTGACATTAGGATGTCTGAGTGAGGGTCCATGACAGATGCCAGCAGGGGTGGTGATGACAAGCCCAGAGCCACATTTGTTCCATTACTTCCAGCTCCTCATTGCCTTTCAATCCTCACGGTGAAAGCTCCCTTCTCTTATCAGCTTAAAACGGGAGTCAAAAGTTCTTGTCAAGTGTGATTGCAGAATAGCGGGCTGGGAAACTTCCTGATAATACCTAAATTCCTTTGGGAGAGCTGTGCCTGGAATTAGGGTCAGAAGAGCTGTGTGGCCTCAGCACATTTTGTACTGCGCAGCTGAATAATAAACCGGGTGGATTTTGGCAATTGAAAAACAAGAGACATATAAGGATGCCATTATAGTTCCATCTGTCCTGATAACCCCTCTCTCCGCTCCCCCCCACCCCCCCATTAATGTATCAGCTCCCCTTCAAGGACCATGTACGTTGCTGAGGAGGAATTTGTGTGAGGATTTCCAAAACAGACACAGAGCTATGAGGAATAAAAAAGAAAATCTACGTAACAAAAAAAGTAAAACAAGCAGTGGTGTTTCTAAGACACATTTATAGCTTATGTAAGCAGATTCACGCTCGTTGAATGAGCCTCTGGGACATTCTGGTGACATTAGCTAATTCTGACACTTGGAAAGTTAAACTGAGTGGCTGTTCTTGCTTATGCTGATTAGGGAAGTCTGCTAATCTTGGTGTGCTGTGTGGCCTGCTTTATGTTTGAACGTGATGCAACCGGCAGACTGCTGTCCAAGTTAGATCTCTCCTCATAAAAGCCTAAGAAGGTGGGGTTACTCCCCTCCTGGACTCTCCTTTGGCTTCATTCTAGACCCCTAGCAGAATCTTCTTTCCTTCATCTTCCCTGAATAAACGTCAGGTATGAGTTCACACAGGAAATATCAAGGAAGAGGAGTCGGGCGGTAGCGAAGGGGGTTAAGCACACATGGCCCAAAGTGCAAGGACCAGTGTAAGGATCTCGTTTCGAGCCCCGGTTCCCTACCTGCAGGGTGGTTGCTTCACAAGTGGTGAAGCAGGTCTGCAGGTGTCTTCTATCCTATCCAACAAAGACAACAACAATAATAAGGCAACAAAAGGGAGTAAATAAATAAATAAATAAATAAAAAGTCAGAAAATTTAAAAAATGACATCATGCATGCTCAAATCCCTGAGTTCATTCCCCAGAGCTTCATAAGAAAAAAAAAAATTAATTAACGATGACAGACCTTCAATATGCCATTACTTCTTCCCTGACAAACATATCACTTTTATAAACACTCCCTGATGGGGTAAATAAATAAGAAACACAGTAAATTAAAATGTGTTTTTTTTAATATTTATTTTTTATTTATTTATTCCCTTTTGTTGCCCTTGTTGTTTTATTGTTGTAGTTATTATTGTTGTTGTCGTTGCTGGATGGGACAGAGAGAAATGGAGAGAGGAGGGGAAGACAGAGAGGAGGAGAGAAAGATAGACACCTGCAGACCTGCTTCACCGCCTGTGAAGCGACTCCCCTGCAGGTGGGGAGCCGGGGTTCGAACCGGTATCCTTATGCTGGTCCCTGTGCTTTGCGCCACCTAAAATGTGTTTTTTAGGGTCAGGCATTGGCACAGCCAGTAGTGTGCACCCATTGCTATGCACAAGAACCCAGCTTCAAGTTCGGTCCCCACCTTCAGGGGGAAATGTCACAAGCACAAAAACAGTGCTACGCAAAGCGCAGGGACCGGCGTAAGGATCCCAGTTCGAGCCCCTGGCTCCCCACCTGCAGGGGAGTCGCTTCACAGGCGGTGAAGCAGGTCTGCAGGTGTCTGTCTTTCTCTCCCCTTCTCTGTCTTCCCCTCCTCTCTCCATTTCTCTCTGTCCTATCCAACAACGAATTGCGTTAACAAGGGCAATAATAATAACCACAGCGAAGCTACAACAAGGGCAACAAAAGGGGGAAAAAATGGCCTCCAGGAGCGGTGGATTCATGGTGCAGGCACCGAGCCCAGCAATAACCCTGGAGGAAAAAAAAAAAAAAACAGTGCTGCAGGTATCTCTCTTTCTCTCTCCCACTCTATCTTTCCATTCTTTTTATTTTTTAAATAATTTTATTATTAATCATTTAATAATGATTGACAAGATTGTGCTATAAGAGAGGTACAATTCCACACAATTCCCACCACCAGAACTCTGTATCCCAGCCCCTCCCCTGATAGCTTTCCCATTCTTTCCTATTCTTTATCCCTCTGGGAGTATGGACTCAAGGTCATTGTGGGGAGCAGCAGGAGGAAGGTCTGGCTTCTGTCATTGCTTCTCTGCTGGACATGAATATTGACAGATCCGTTCATACCCCCCAGCCTATTTCTATTTTTTCCCTAGTGGGGTGGGGCTCTGGAGAGAGTTCAGGGCATATTGGTGAGGTTGTCTAACCAGGGAAGTCAGGTTGGCGTCATTAGGTATATGTTTCTAATGACAATGGCGTGTTGAAGCATTTCCAGAAAGCTCTTAGATATATACCTGAACTGCTGACACAGTTCCTGGATTTCACTCTCTCAGGTAACCAGGTGAGTTTCTCCAAGCCAGCAGATGCATTTGCTTTTGAAGAGGACAGCAGTGATGGACTGTCTCCAGATCACACTCGAAGTGAAGATCCTCAGGGCTCAGCAGGCTCCCCCTCAGACGCCAAAGCTACAGAGACCCCTTCGGCAGGTCCTCTGGGGACCATCCAGGTAATCAAGACACATTTCATTCTGTCATCACTACATAGTCCTAAAGCAACGTCACCACACTTGGTTTTGCTCAGGGACCTATGAGATAGTTCTTGTGGGAACATCCTTTGGGTGGCTCTTTTTTCTTTTATCTGATTCAGCCCAGAGTTCCATGCTAAGGAGAAAAATTCACCAGAAAATATTCAAAGACAATTCCCAGGTCTATATACCTTTTGACTTAGATGTTAAGAACCTACTTTGTCAAGGAGAAACCTTTTCTCTCCATTTGTTACGAACAAGGTAAAAATGATGTTCAGTGAGAGAGGTTAGGACACCTCAGCCACAATCTTCCAGATAGAAAGAGCCAGCGAGACTTCAAAACTCAGTCTTTCTGTGCATGGAAAGTCACCGTAGGATTCTGAGGGAGTAGGAGACAAGTTCGTATTGGCCACAGAGCAAAGAGGCCAAGTTCACACTCTTCATAGCAGGATTCTACCAACCAAGTCAATGCCAAGTCTCCTTCCAACTCCAATCCAAGCACAGTGCTCCCTGCTTTCTGAGTTAAGTCTACCAATTCCCAAGGCGTGACACACACATATGAAAGTCCTGTCAGAAACACACAGAAAAAAACTATAATAGCGGGGGTCAAGCAGTGGTACATTCGACTGAGCACACACCTTGCCACATGCAAGGACCCAGGTTCAAGCCTCTGCTTCTCTACCTGCACAGGGGGAGCTTCATGAGTGGCGAAGCAGTGCTACAGATATCTCTCTTTTTCTCTTCTTTTCTAGCTCTTCACAATTTTTGTCCCTATCCAATAAATATTTTTGAAAAAGAGAGAAAAACGTAATTATAATTAACAACTAATTCTACTAGGTGTTAAGCACTCACTCTATGTCAGGTTCAGCACAAGACACTTTATAAGTATTATTGTTTTTTTTTTTACTAGCTATCACAGTCCTCCAGGAAGGTATCATTGATGGGATTCTGACATATCAGGGTGATAAGTTTCGCCAGGGCTGCAGGGTTTCCAGGGATCATGGAAAGTTCTCCCCTGATCCCAGAAGAGTCACCTTAAGAAGCCATGCAAAGGCTTGACATCCCTTGGTCTCACACAATGGTAGTGATGGGACCCCTGACAGTGATGGGGGTGGGCATCAAACCCCTGACAATGATCAGAAGGGGGGCATCAATGAAGGAAAAAGAAACAACCTTGTGTGACCATGAAATGTGAGGGATTTTTTTTATTGTTGTTGTAGTTATCATTATTGTTATTGATGTCTTCGTTCTTAGATAGGACAGAGAGAAATGGAGAGAGGAGGGAAAGACAGAGAGGGGGAGAGAAAGAGAGACACCTGCAGACCTGCTTCACCACCTGTGAAGTGACTCCCCTGCAGGTGGGGAGCCAGAGGCTCAAATGGGGATCTTTACTCTGGTCCTTGCGCTTTGCGCCATATGTGCTTAACCCGCTGCGCTACGTCCCAACTCCCGAAATATGAGTTTTATACCCTTGGTTCTAGTCCACACCAGCTCTGTAGAGAACCTTCCAGTTCTCCAGTCCTTACTATACTTTTTTTTCTTTCTTTTTTTTTTTTTTGTTTTATTGGATAAGATAGAGAGACATTGAGGAAGGGGAGATAAAGCAGGAAAGAGAGAAAGATAGACACCTGCAGACTTGCTTCACCACTTGTAAAGCAAGCCCCCCGCAGGTGGGGAGCAAGGGCTCAAACCAGGATCCTTGACTGGGTCCTTGTGCTTTGTACTATGTGAGCTTAACCCAGTGTGCTACCTGCCCCCAGCCCCCTCCAATCCCTCCTTCCTAGAGTTTACTTCTCCTGACTTCACAGGAGTTGTTCAAGGGATCAGAATCAGATATTATATTTGAGAGCACCACACATGTGTCAGGGATCACTAGGGTCATTTCAGGACTCTGTTGCCCAAAAGTTTAGAAGTTACTGGTCACTATCATGCTTTTATTCGCTCCATGGGAGTAAATCTAAGGCTGCCAAGGAGAGAATGTGCAGTGGGAGTAAACAGGCGGACATAAAAAGCAGAGCTGAAACAGTCATGCGTTGATTGTGCAAGCACCTTGAATCAAAATTGTATTCCTTCCATCGCTGGTCCTTGCAGCCAAACCGTCGTTGATAACATCAAACAGTATGTCAGATCACTTGTAACTGTTATTCTGACAGTAAATTCCTCGGCTTCTGATTTAATGGTGGCTTCAGGGAAGACAAGTTTAGTTTTACCCAGGAAAAAGGGGAGAAAAAGAACAGGAGTTAAGCAGTTCAAGCATAACGGAAACACAATTCTATATCCTTTCACCCAGCAACCCCAGTTGACAAGTGAGAACACCAAGGCTTTGAGAGAAAAAGGAGCCCACTGGGACTGGGTGGTGGCACATCTGGTTGAGCACACAAGTTACAGTGCACAAGGATCTTGGTTCAAGCGCCCTGGTCCCCACATGTAGGGGGAAAGCTTTGCAAGTGGTGAAGCACGGCTGCAGGTGTCACTCTGTCTCTCTCCCTACCTATTTTTCCCTCCCCTCTAGATAAATGGCTGTCTCTATCCAATAAAAAAAGATAATAAAAAAATGTTAAAAAAAAAAAAGAAGGAAGAGGAGGCCACTGACACTGATAGGTGCTATGATGGTGTGCTAGGATTCAAGGGAAAACTAGAATTCCTGGGGGAAGATCACCAGCAACCCCTGCCTCTCTGATTCATAGTCAACAGCGGAGAGACATAGACTTAGGAGAGGAAGGAAAGATAGTCCTTTTTCAGAGTCTGAAACCTACAGAAATTTGCCTCTCATAAAGATCTTCCATGACACCACCCACACTACATACACACACATATATGCACCTGTATACACATACCACTTATGTCTACCCAGCTTCACGTGTCTCACATGAACGCACGATGACACAGGCATACACACACCTTTACATTATAAACATGTGTTTGCATGCATATAGGTAGATACATATTCAAGACACATAGACACTAACGCAGATACATGTGTCCATATAGGTATTGTGTATACAAGGTACATATGTGCATACAGAATATATATATGATATAAACAGTGTACAGTGACACACACACATATATATACACACACAAATGCACATGTGTTGGGTCACCAGAAAAGTCATGACATTTTGTTCTATGGATTGTTTTTTTTATATATTTTTCTTTTCTTTCTTTTTCTTTTTCTTTCTATCTTTTTTTTTCTTTTTGTCTCCAAAATTATCCCCGGTGCCTACACTATAAATCCACTGCTCCTGGAGGCCATTTTTTCCCATTTTGTTGCCCTTGTTGTTGTCGTTATTGTTGTCATTGATTTTGTTGTTGTTGGATAGGACAGAGAGAAATTGAAAGAGGAGGGGAGACAGAGAGGGGGAGACAGAGAAAGATAGACACCTGCAAACCTGCTTCACCACTTGTGAGGCGAAGCCCCCCCCCCCCTGCAGGTAGGGAGCCAGGGGCTTGAACCAGGATCCTTATGCTGGTCCTTGCGCTTCACACCATGTGCACTTAGCCCACTGCACTACCACCCAACCCCCTCTAATTTTATATTTTTAAGAGAGGTACAATTCCATATAATTCCTACCACCAGAACTCCATATCCCATCCCCGTTCCTGATAGCTTTCCTATTTTTTATCCCTCTGGGAGCATGGACCCAGGCTCACTATGGGATGCAGAAGGTGGAAGGTCTGGCTTCTGTGATTGCTTCCCCACTGAACATGGCCTATCCATACTCTCAGCCTGTATCTCTCTTTCCCTAGTGGAGCAGGGATCTGGGGAGGCAGGACTGCAGGACACATTGGTGGGGTCGTCTGCCCAGGGAAGTCAAGTTGGCATCATGACAGCGTCTGGAACCTGTTTTGTTGTGTTTTTTTTTTGTATACAAAAATGTGTCAGGACTTTTCCAACAGCCTATATTACACAGACATGAATATAAATATAGAAATGGGAGCATAGGTATAAATCCATGTGTGTGTACACATAAACATACATGTACATGCATGGACTCACATATGTATATAGACACGACACACATATAAAAAAGAGGTGCATTCGGGAATATACATCACACATATACATAAACACAGATACCCACATACATAGTCACACATGCACATACACACATCACGTAAGCGCACAGATATACACACACACACTTTTCTTCATCTGGAAATGCTCTTTTTCATTGTCCTGTTTTGTTTTTTGCTTTTTTTTTCCCCTGAAAATTTCTACACTCGCTCAGCCTGCTTCCTCTCTTTTTGATGCCATTATCAAGCCCAATAGTTGGACTTTGTGATAGACAGGGTAAGAAGGCTTATGCTGGGTGACTGGGTGTCTTAGTAATTCTCCATAGTCACCAGTAATAACACCACCTTTTTCTCTGAAAAAAAAATATATATATCCTCACTTGGAATACAGGTTTTATCCATGGGATTGTTGCCGGTAGAGGAAGTAATCTGATATTTACATAGATAAAAAGCTAAGATTAAAAACCACAGAACTAAATTGGGGGGGCGGAGTAGAGTGGGAAGGTACTCCATTTTTTAAATTTTTTTTTAATTTTATTTCTTTTTTATTATTTTATTTACTCCCTTTTGTTTCCCTTGTTTTATTGCTGTAGTTATCATTGTTGTTGTTATTGATGTCATCGTTGTTGGATAGGACAGAGAGAAATGGAGAGAGGAGGGGAAGACAGAGAGAGGGGAGAGAAGACAGACACCTGCAGACCTGCTTCAGCACCTGTGAAGGGACTCCCCTGCAGGTGGGGAGCGGGGGGGCTCGAACCGGGATCCTTCCGCTGGTCCTTGTGCTTTGCACCACGTGCACTTAACCCACTGCACTACCGCCCGACTCCCCGAGGTACTCCATTTTTAACATTCCTATGTCACACTGTTCGGGCCCCTGTAGCCTAATATTGCTAACATTTGGGTTTCAGGATCTTACTTCCGGCTCAGAAAACGAGAGAAATGACTCCACACCACAGCCAGACATGGGGAAGCAGGGGCTCGGCCCACTCAATACCTCCATCCCTGTGCATACGGCTGTAAAGGTACAGGGGGCTCAGGTGAGAACTCAGGTGTGCTTCCTGAAAGCTCAGCTCCTGGGGCAGCTCAGAGCGGACCTTTCCAAGTGCAGTCCGGCAACACAGACACGGGTGCAAGTTCAGTCTACTAGAACATCACAAAACGAAAGCTGAGAAACAGACTGCTAATGCGTAAGATCCATGATTCTCTTACGGAGGCAACATGTCATGGGACAGGAGGAGAAACCTGGACATTAACCTTGCTTTGGGATCATGGCTCAGTTAGCATGCTGCTAATTTAAAAGACTCCATAAACCCATGCACAGTAGGTGCTGTGGTATCTCTCTTTCCTTGTCTCTATTTCATTTTTTTTTTTTTAAGTAATCCACCGGGGGTCGGGCGGTGGTGCAGTGGATTAAGCGCATGTGGCGCAAAGCGCAGGGACCGGCATAAGGATCCCAGTTCGAGCCCCCAGCTCCCCACCTGCAGGGGAGTCGCTTCACAGGCGGTGAAGCAGGTCTGCAGGTGTCTATCTTTCTCTCCCCTTCTCTGTCTTCCCCTCCTCTCTCCATTTCTCTCTGTCCTATCCAACAACGAATTGCGTCAACAAGGGCAATAATAATAACCACAACGAAGCTACAACAAGGGCAACAAAAGGGGGGAAAAAATGGCCTCCAGGAGCGGTGGATTCATGGTGCAGGCACCGAGCCCAGCAATAACCCTGGAGGAGGGGAAAAAAAAAATCCACCAACAAGAGTGGAATCTTGAAGACATGAAGCCCTAGTGCACAAATAAATTGCTAAGATTTTTAAAAAGAAAAAGGCTTCCCAGGTGAGTCAGGTTTTCAGTCAGAGTGAAAGGATGAGCTGAGGACAGAAATCTCGGGAAGGGAGAGTTGCAGACAGAAGGAAAATGCAAGGAAATATGCTACAAGGATAAGCTGCTGGGGCATGGGGGAGGGCTGGGAAATTCGGTGGAGTGCCTTTAGCAGAGTTCAGTTGGGACTTCCTCTTGCAGGACAGAATGGGCACATGGATTGTCATCTGGTGGGCTATGTTGTGTGTATGTATGTGCAGAATGCCTTTAGGAAGCCATGTTCTCTGTGGTGAGAAAGGCATCTTTATTCACACTATACATTTATGCCTGGGTCTTAAACCACTGGATTTTGAATCCACCTCTGATTTCCAAAAACAGACATGCTTTCCTTCAATTAATTGACCATGCAGTGTAGAAGGGAAGTAAAAATTAACGTGCTTTCTAGAATATTCTTTTTTGAAAAAAAAATTGTTTATTTATTATTGGATAGAGACAGGAAGCAATTGAGAAGAAAGGGGGAGGGAGTGAGGGAGAGAGGCAGAAAGAGACCTGCAGCTTTACTTCACAGCTCATGAAGTTCCCCCCCCCCCGTAGGTAGGGATCAGAGGCTTGAACCCAGGTTCTTTTTTTAAAATATTTATTTATTTATTCCCCTTTGTTGCCCTTGTTGTTTTATTGTTGTTATCGTTGTTGTTGTTATTGATGTCGTCGTTGTTGGATAGGACACAGAGAAATGGAGAGAGGAGGGGAAGACGGGGGTGGGGGGGGTCTACAGACCTGCTTCACTGCAGTGAGGCGAATCCCCTGCAGGTGGGGAGCTGGGGGCTCCAACAGGGATCCTTACCCTGGTCCTTGTGCTTTGCACCATGTGAGCTTAACCCGCTGTGCTATCACCCAACTTCCAAACCCAGGTTCTTGCACACTGCAATGTGAGTGCTTAATCAGGTGCGCCATTTCCTGCCCCCTTTCTGGAATATTCAGATCCCCTGTAAGACAACATGGAGACGAACTTCTTTTTTATTTATTTATTTTTATTTATAAAAAGGAAACATTGAGAAAACCATAGGATAAGAGGGGTACAACTTGGCACAATTCCCACCACCAGAACTCTGTATCCCATCCCCTCCACTGATAGCTTTCCCATCTTTTAACCCTCTGGGAGTATGGACCCAGAGTCATTATGGGGATGCAGAAGGTTGAAGGTCTGGTTTCTGTAATTGCTTCCCTGCTGAACATGGACATTGACTGGTCAGTCCATACTCCCAGTCTGCCTCTCTCTTTACCTAGTAGGGTGGGTCTCTGGGGAAGCAGAGCTCCAGGACACATTGGTGGGATCCTGGGAAGTCTGGTCGGCATCATGCTAGCATCTGGAACCTGGAGGTTGAAAAGAGAGTTAACATACAAAGCCAAATGAATTGTTGAACAGTCATGGACCTAAAGGCTGAAATATAGTGCAGGTGAATAGTTGGGGGATACTCCATTTTGTAGATAGCTAGTAGGCATATTTTAGTTAGATTCCAAAGGGCCTGTAGCTATACTTGTTTGTGTCTTTTTTTTTCCTTTTGGAGACAGAACTTCTTAAGCCTTTAACTTAACTGCTAGACTCGGGTACACAGTTCCTATCCTGCCCTCCCCTATTGCCTCAGGGGAGATTAAGTCTCAGGTACACAGTTCCTATCCTGCCCTCCCCTATTGCCTCAGGGGTGAAGGGGAAACAGAAGTTGAATTGGGACAAAGCAAAGCAGATGTGACTGCAGAAGTCTTACAGGAAAGCAAAATAGCCAGAAAACCAATCTGTTAATTCAAGCAGAAAACCAATCAATTAAATGAGCTGGGAGAAATTGAGGCATGGAGCAAGTGAGACTTGTACTTATTATTTGTTTCCAAGAAAAAAAAAAGCCTTAAAAAAAAAAAAAACCACAAAAGAGGCTTCTGTGGTGGGGCACGTTTGGGTCAGAGATAAACAAATTGTGGGTTTTTCTGGTAGGCCAGGCACTCAGATGTGTGTTTTGTGGTTAAAATGGGCAACGCTGCCCATTCAGAATATACCTGGACACTATTCAGGAGCCCCCTCTTCTGGACACTTTTGATATTACATTTGCCTACATTTCAAATCCTCAAAAATCTTTTTGTCCTGACAGTTGTATTGTTTTTATTGTCATTATTAATGATTTAATAATGATTAACAAAATTGTAAGATAACAAGGGTACAATTCCATACAGTTCCCACCATCAGAGTTCCATGTCCCATCCCCTCCATTGGAAGCTTCCCTATTCTTTATCCCTCCGGGAGTATAGACCAAAATCCTTTAAGGGACATAGAAGGTGGGGATTCTGGCTTCTGTAATTGCTTCTCTTCTGGACATGGACGTTGGATAGTTACATTCTTTATTTCATTTCTACAGTGAGGTTAGAGTGAATTATATATATTTTTACTAAAAATATAATATTAGTCCCTCAAGTACTTAAAGGCCTTTTTTATTATTATTGGATAGGACAGAGAGAAATTGAGAGGGGAGGGGAGAGAGAAGGAGAGAAAATAGACACCTGCAGTCCTGCTTCACCGCTTGTGAAGCGACACTCCCACCCACCTCCACCCCACCCCCGCAGGTGGAGAGCCGGGGCATGAACTGGGGTCCAGGTCGTTGCGCTTCACACTATTATGTGCGCTTAGCCCGCTGCACCACCGTCTGACCCCCAGTATTCTAAGACCTTTATTTTCCAGAGCAGGGTAAAAGTATAATTAGGCATCCAGTGGTACTTGTTGATATTTCAATATTGCCTTTTGTCTCCCTTATGTGACATTGAGATAAAAATGTAAGAAATATTGTCCCGACTTTCAGGTAAACTAACTGAAGCGCAGCACATCTATGTTGAACAACTGAAACTGAGCAGCAAGTGGTTGAAGTTTTCAGGGAGGGGTTAGGGCCATGGAGCTGCCACCCATCCACCCTTCGTAGAAGGAGGACTAGGATCAAAAACAGTGAGCCACTCAGAACCCAGACTTCAAGCCCTGTCTCCTTCTTCAAGCTTTTTTTTTTTTTCCTCCAGGGTTATCGCTGGGGCTCGGTGCCTGCACTACGAATCCACGGCTCCTGTTGGCCATTTTTTCTTCCTTTTTGTTGCCCTTGTTGTTTATAGTTGTTGTAGTTATTATTGTTGTTCTTGTTGCTGTCGTTGTTGTTGGATAGGACAGAAAGAAATCGAGAGAGGAAGGGAAGACAAGAGAGGGGGAAGAGAAAGACAGACACCTGCAGACCTGCTTTACCACCTGTGAAGCAACCCCCACCCCCCTGCAGGTGGGACGAGGGCTCAAACCCGGATCCTTGCCCCCGTACTTGCGTTTCGCGCCACTTGCACTTAACCCACTATGCTACTGCCCCCCCCCCATGCATTTTAAGTACAGTCATGGAGGGATCACCACGCAAAGGGAAATCTTTTTTATAATTTTGCCTCTAGGGTTATCGCTGGGGTCAGTGCCTGCACTACGAATCCACTGCTCCTGTCGTCATTTGTTCAGTTTTGTTTTTTATAGAACAGAGGAGATTGAGAAGGGAGGGTAGATAGAGAGGGAGAAAAAGATAGACACCTGTAAATCTGCAGACCTGCTTCACTGTTCCTGAGGCGCCATCCACCCACTCCCGGTGAGGAACCGGGGGTACTAACCCGGATCTTTGAGCAGGTCCTTGCACTTGTACAATGTGGCTTAACCCGGTGCACCACCTGTCTCTCCTCTATATCACTTCTCCTTCTCTTCCTCTCACCCTATATCTGGGGGTTGGGGGGGGGGGGAGTGTCCATCAGGATTATGGAATAGCACAACCATGAAATTACCATGGAGTAGAATAAGAATAATCTGGTGGGAAGATCTCCATTATCAGTATCGCATAATGTTTCTAAATCGAGATTGCCCAGGGAGATACGTCCACTGGTAAGACGTCAGGCTTGCTCACTGGAGATGCCCTGCTCTCTCTAGTACCACACGTACCAGAGTCTTGCTTCTCTTCTGTCTCGTGTGTTTATTTATTTATTTATTTATTCATTTTCCCTTTTGTTGTCCTTGTGTTTCATTGTTACTGTAGTTATTGTTGTTGTTATTGATGTCGCCGTTGTTAGATAGAACAGAGAGAAATGGAGAAAGGAGGGGAAGACAGAGAGAGGGAGAGAAAGAGAGACACCTGCAGACCTGCTTTACCATCTGTCAAGCGACTCCCCTGCAAGTGGGGAACCAGGGGCTGGAACCCGGATCCTTCCGCTGTCCTTGTGCTTTGTGCCACGTGTGCTTAATCTGCTGCACTACCACCTGATACTTTTTTTTTAAAAAAAATCTTTCCTTACAAAAAAAAAAAAATCCCAAAGTAAAGCTTTCCCGTCTCACCAAGGGCTAAAGAATAGAGTCCTGATTTTTGTCTGCAGCACTAGGCATGCAGGCAAGTTGAATAAGACACACCTTCTTTAAAAATGTGTCTTCACTTCTGAGCCTGTGTTCTTAACTTGATTTAACATTTCCAAATCAAGCTCTTCAGTAAGTAACTTCTGGAAAGGTCTCAGTAGGTGGCCAAACCTTCCCATAGTGAGAAAGTACTTTTATCAAGATGTGGCACTTCCTGGTCTTAGAAATGGTGGTAGAATTAGAAGCAAGATATTTCTTCTTCTTCTTTTTCTTCTCCTTCTCCTCCTGCTCCTGCTCCTCCTTTTCCTCTTCTTTTTTTTCTCCTCTTCCTCTTTCTTCTTTTTTTTTTGCAAGATGCTTCTAATAAAGTATCTTACTTCTAATAAATTGAACAGAAAGAAAGAAGACAGGATAAGAAATTCACTTTTTGAGTGGCACACCTGGTTAAGTGCTCACATTACAGTGCACAAGGACCCAAGTTCAAAACCCCTGATCCCCACCTGCTGGGGAAAAGCTTCATGAGTAGCGAAGCAGGGCTGCAGGTGTGTCTCTTCCCACCCTATCTTCTTCTTCTGTCTCCTTCCCACCCTATCTTCCCTCCCCTCTCAATTTCTGTCTCTATCCTCTAATAAATAAATATTTAAAAAAGAAATTCATGTTTTGGATTTTCAAAGACTAACTTAATTCTGTCTCAGTTTATGTCATTAATAAGTTAGCTTACTGGGTGTCTAATTAAAAGTTACTAGATGTACATTAGTTATGTATTGTTATGTTATATACTAATGATTATTATTACTGATGTATATAAACTTATGTACTATATATAATCTAATTAGAAGTTAGTTTATGTAAAGGCACAGGGTTTTAGAGGTGGGTATGGTATAGAACTATATGTTAGGGGTCTGGGTGGTGGCACATCTAGTTGAGTGCATGTTACAAAGAGCAAGGACCTAGGTTCAAGTCCCCAGTCCCCACCTGCAAAGGGAAAGATTTGTGAGCAGTGAAGCAGGGCTGTAAGTGTCTATCTATCTCTCTCCCTCTTTATTTCCCCTTCCTCTCAATATCTGGCTGTCTCTATCCAGTAAATGAATCAGGATAATAAAAAAAAATTTTTAAAGAACTATATCTTATAGCCCTTGTACCTTACTGTTAATATCACACACACACACACACACACACACACACACACACACACACACACACACACACATCTGAAAGAAACTGGGAAGTGTGACTGTAGAAGATATCTAGGCAAGTCTGAAACTATCAAGGCAGGCTCTCAGGAAGAGCAGGCTCAGACTCTTCTTTAAAAAGCTTCTTTTTTTGTCTTTTGTTGTCTTTATTTATTTGATAGAGACAGCCAGAAATTGAGAGGGTAGGGGGAGATAGCGAGACATAGACAGATGCAGCCCTGCTTCACAACTTGTGATGCTTTCTCCCTGCAGTTGGGGTTTGGGGGGCTTGAACCCTGGGTCCTTGTGCATTGTAACACGTATGCCACCACCCGGCCCTCATATATATATATATTTTTTGCCTCCAGGGTTATTGCTGAGGCTCGGTGCCTGCACTAGGAATCCACTGCTCCTAGAGGCTCTTTTTCCTATTTTGTTGCCCTTATTGTTTATAGTTGTTGTTGTTATTGTTGTTGTTATTGCTGTCATTGTAGTTGGATAGGACAGAGAGAAATGGAGAGAGGAGGGAAAGACAGAGACCTGCTTCACCGCTTGTGAAGTGACCCCCCCCTGCAGGTGGGGAGCCAGGGGCATGATCCAGGGTCCTTGAGCCTGTCCTTGTGCTTTGCGCCATGTGCACTTAACCCACTACGCTACAGCCCCGCCCCCATAAATATTTTTTTTAATGTTACTGTATGTACAGATGTAAAAGACAGTCTTAGAAATCCATCCCCAGATCAGATTGCACTTAGGCCATCGGGTGGGTTTGTTGTGTTAGGGAGATGCTGTCACTGAAAGCTCAGCTTCCACCTTACGCCACCCACTCCAGGAAAGGAGGTGCTCCCCAGATTCCAGATTCCCCTGTCCAAGGAGTGCCTGGTATTCCAGCCTGGTGTATTTGCAGTAGCTTTATTTACTGGGGGTCCCAGGACCTCTTTAGGTATCATGCTTTTGCTTCATTGTTTCCCTCATCACCTAATGTACATGTCATTTCTTCTTCCTCTTCGCAGTCCAAGTCTTTGGGCGACAATAAGAACCGTCACAAAAAGCCCAAGGACCCCAAGCCAAAGGTGAAGAAGCTTAAGTATCACCAGTACATTCCCCCAGACCAGAAGGCAGAGAAGTCCCCTCCTCCCATGGACTCGGCCTACGCCCGGCTCCTTCAACAGCAGCAACTGTTTCTGCAACTCCAGATCCTTAGCCAACAGCAGCAGCAGCAGCAGCAGCAACAGCAACAGCAACAACAACATCGATTCAACTACCCCGGGATTCACCAGACTCAGCTCAAGTAAGTTGAGCAAGGGGAACTGCAGGCAGAGGTGGGGAAGACTTCGCTGCCTGAGAACCTTGGGACCAAGTGAGGCTTGCGTTGCCCAGCGAGTAATACTGGGAAGGTGAGGAATTCCAGGAAGGATTCTATCTGACGAATTGGCTCAGTGCTTAGACTTCTGGAATTTACTGAGCTGAGTAACAGAGAAGGATTCCTAAACCCAGCTGTGCGACCCCCCTGCCAGGTCTCTTTTTATTATTATTGCCATTGGGTTTATTGCCCACATGACAACTCCACACTTCCCTGTGGCCATTTATTTTTCCTCTCTCTCTTTCTCTCCCTCTTTCTCCCTCTCTCTCTCTCTTCCTCTCCCCCCCCGCCCCCCCACGTGACACAGCTCTTTTCCATTTTTACGTGATAGGACAAAGAGAAATTGAGAGCAGAAAAAGAGCTACAGAGAGAGAGGATGTGTGTGTGTGTGTGTGTGTGTGTGTGTGTGTGAGAGAGAGAGAGAGAGAGAGAGAGAGAGAGAGAGAGAGACCTGCAACACTGCTTGACCACTTATGAAGCTTCTTCCCCTCTGCAGGTGGGGAGCAGAACTTGAACCTAAGCTCAGTAACTCCTGTCAATAACACAACAGGCTGTTCCGCCTGGCCTGTTAGGTTAGCTTTTAAAGGCTTGCTTTCCTCCATTACAAAATGGGACTTTGGATTTAATCACCCCAGTTCCTTCTGCCTCAGGCCAAACTGACAATTATACTGAATGCTGAATACAATCAAGCTTCACTGGGAAGCCCCTCCCTGCCTTGCCTGGGGCAACACATGTGTTAAATCAGAGAGAGACTAACTCTTAACCATTGCAGATTCCCTAGCCTTAGCCCTCCCTGTTGTCTTCTAAAAATTCAAGTTAGTGTGTCACTTACTTCATACCATCTAACCTGCATAGTCCCAGCACGCCTACTCTTTGTAAGTAATTAGCTTCTGAGCAGATCTAAATGCAAATTACCCTCCTGTATCTGGCCCTTGAACAACACAAGAATTAGGGGCATTTACCAACCCCCCCCCCCCCCCCCCCCCCGGCAGTTGAAAATTCTTGAAGAGCATTTTGACTCTCCCTAAACTTAGCTATTAGTAGTCTGCTATTTATCAGAAATCTTACTGATGACATAGTCAACACAGTTTATATTATATGTATTATATACTGTATTTGCACAATTCTTCTTCTTCTAGCATTTGCCCTTCTTCCGTAGCCAGTCAACAGCGTCAGGTTGAGCCTGATGTCAAGTTTCGAGACCTCCTTTGAATTTGGAGAGGTGGCAGTCGTTGACTATGTGGGTCATAGTCTGTCTGGAGCCGCAGGGGCAGTTCGGGTCGTCTCTGGCTCCCCAGCGATGGAACATAGCGGCACACCGGCCATGGCCTGTTCGATAGCGATTGAGGAGGGCCCAATCATAACGTGCTAGGTCAAAGCCGGGTTGACGCTCGCAGGGGTCTGTGATGAGGTGTTTGTTCTTTACCTCAGCTGACTGCCAGCTCTGTTTCCAAGAGTCTGGAACAGAGAAGTTCAGTGTAGGCATAGGGGACCAGGTTGGGTGACGAGACGTCAAGCGTTGGACAGGGTGGACGAAGATATCCGCGTATATTGGCAGGTCCGGTCGAGCGTAGACGTGGGAAATGAACTTAGATGATGCCGCATCCCGACGAATATCTGGCGGGGCGATGTTGCTAAGAACTGGCAGCCATGGGACCGGGGTGGAACGGATGGTTCCAGAAATTATCCTCATGGAGGAATAAAGCTAGAGAACACGCCTTTAAGAAAGTGATAATACATTAAATTATATTATTATGCAGTATGAATTGATATCGACACAGTTTTGTATAGGTATTGGTATTTATTGATGTTTATCCATGTATTTACAAGAAAATCCGTGTGTAAGTAGTCCACACAATTCAAACCCAAGTTACTGAAAGGTTAACATTTGGCCACTTCTAAGAGCCTCTCCCTCTCTCTCTCTCTCTCTCTCTCTTTTTTTTTTTTTGCTTGCTTTTCAGGGAACCAAATGAACAACAGATGGTTAGAAATCCAAACTCTTCTTCAGCACTGCTAAGCAATACTCCTTTGTCTCCTGTCAAAACTAGTTTTTCTGGACAAACTGGTATCTCCTCTCTCAAACCAGGCCCACTGCCATCAAACCTAGATGATTTGAAGGTATGAGACTTGGCATGATTTTATTTTACAACTACATCATTTCACTTTCAAGAACACCTCTACTGACTGATTTCTTAAATAAACCACAGAGAGAAAGAGAGAAGTATGGAAGAAACTCAGATAAATCATATAATTTAAAGTTCTGATGTTGGCTGACTTTGCAACCTTGCATTAAATTTCTCATTTACTTTTTGCACTTGCATAAAGGAATAATTATAAGAATTAAATAGAATCATGTCCATGATAGAGCTTAGCACTGAGACTAGCTGTGAGATTGATATGAAGTTCCAGAGTCTTCTAAACACTGATCAATTTTATGATAACCTTTGCCAATCTCTGATGAAATTAGAAAAATAAGAATCATGTCAAGGATTTTCCATAAGTATAAGTATGTTGTTCTACATATCTGATGACTCTATATTACTTATTCCAAATCTTTAGAATGTTAAAATTGCCTTTAAGTTAAGTGTTATGGGTATAGTTTTGTTGTCTTCTTTTTTTCTTTATTGGGGTGTTTACTGATTTATAGTCAACAGTAAAATACAATAGTTGGTACATGTGTGATATTTCTCAGTTTTCCACATAACCTTCTAACCTCCACCTAGTTCTTCTTCTACCTCCATGTCTGAGAACCTGAGCACAGCCCCCACCCACCCCAGAGTCCTTTACTTTGGTCTAATACTGTGTGTTTTATTGGTTTCTTTGTGCTAAATAGAGATCTTATTGAATAAGGATATTATTCTCCATTTAACATGATAAACTGTTGGCAATGTTATGTCTGTTATATAATTATATATAACATACAATTATATATAATTATATTTTATATAATCCTAAATGATTATATAATACTATATATAATTATATATTATATATGTATACATTATATAATTATATAATATTATATATAATTATATACTATACATATCATTATAAATGTTATATTATATATAACACAATAAACTGTTGGCAATGTTATGTCTATTATATAATTATATATAATTATATATATTATTATCTATGTATATATTATATATAATTATATATTATATAATTATAAATAATTGTATAATATTATATATAATTATATATTATATATAACACAATAAACTGTTGGCAATGTTATGTTTATTATATAATTATGATTATATAATATATAATTATATAATATTATATATAATTATATATTTCATATATTATATACAACACAATAAACTGTTGGCAATGTCATGTCTGTTATATAATTTAAAGCAATGATCTATGAAATTGCCAAATCTGAGAACTTCTGCCCTGAAATGTAGTGGCTACTTATTAAAAATACATGTGCCAATAATTAACCCCAGATCTCAGACCACATGTGCTGTTCCACAGTCAGTGTCCTGCCAAAGGACCTTCCTCTTTGTCTCCAAAAACCTAATTCCTTATTTTTCCTCCACAGTCTTCATTACATATTCTTATTGCCCCCTCAATCCTCATTGGTCATCCTCATGCCATTCTAAATCCTCAACAGTAATATTCATTGAGGAGAAAGTAGGATTGGGGTTCTTTCTAGTTAAAGAAAGTTCTATAGCAAAGTTCTAACACTGGCAAATAAAAGATATCTTGGATGGTAATATCTTTTTTATTTGTTTTATTTATTTATTTATTTTTCCCTTTTGTTGCCCTTGTTGTTCTTTATTGTTGTAGTTATTATTGTTGTTATTGATGTCGTCGTTGTTGGATAGGACGGAGAGAAATGGAGAGAGGAGGGGAAGACAGAGAGGGGGAGAGAAAGATAGACACCTGCAGACCTGCTTCACCGCCTGTGAAGCGACTCCCCCTGCAGGTGAGGAGCTGGGTGGGGGCTCGAACCAGCATCCTTATGCTAGTCCTTGTGCTTAGCGCTATGTGTGGATGGTAATATCAAAGATGTTTTCTGCCTTGGGATAGAATTCGTTAGGTTAGTATCTATCTATAAACCTAAAAAAAAAAGTTACTAAATTTCTGATAATGCTCTCCAGGTGGGGGTGGGGGCAAAGGTATCAACCACTCTTCACTCCTCACCCCAAGATCATAAAGCCTTCAGGATGGAAAGAGCCTCTCTTGACTTACACACAATGTTGAATAAAACAAGACAAATACCAAAGGATAAATATTGTATTAGTCTATTCATATGAGGTGCCCAGATTAGTCAAGTGCATAGAAAGCAGAAGGGGGTAGGGGGATGGGGAAAATAGTATTTAGGATAACAAAAAAAAGTTGTTGAGATGGATAGTGGTGATGTTTGCACACTGCAAGTGTGCTTACTGTCACTTAACTCTACACTTGAAAACAATATGATTGTAAGTTACATAACTTTTCCTTACTGTAAAAAGTCCTTTTTTTTTTTTTAGTATGGAGAATCCTTTTTTAATTTTTTTGTTAGCACTGGGGCTCAGTGCCAGCACTATGAATCCACTGCTCCTGGAGGCCTTTATTTTTTATTCCTATTTGTGTTGCCCTTGTTGTTGTTATTGCTGTTATTGTTGTTGTTGGATAGGACAGAGAGACGTTGAGAGAAGAGGGGAAGACAGAGAAAGGGAGAGAAAGACAGACACCTGGAGACCTGACTCACTGCTTGTGAGGCAACCCCCCTGCAGGTGGGGAGACGGGGGCTTGAACCCAGATCCTTACGCCTGTTCATGCCATGTGAGCTTAATCCACTGAGCAATAACCTGGCCCCACAGTATGGAGAATCCTTAAATAAATACAAATGGAAGTACCTTATCATTCAGCAATAGCACTCCTCAGCATTTGTCATAAAGATATAAAAATATTAATTAATTAGAGTGACATGTTCATAACTTCTTTATTCCCAGCAATCAAAATATGGAAGCAGTCTACATGCCTATTAACAGATAGTCATCTGGTTAAGGAACTTTGGGACTTATAGTCAATGCAGTATGCTTGACAATTGAAAAAGATGATACTGTGTCTTTCCGGATAAAGTGGATGGAACTGGAGGTGATTAAGCTTAGTGAAGTAAGGAAGGAAGTGAATTGAAACACATGAACTTACAAAAAGAAAAGCAATTAATCTGCCTCTAAGACTTTGGGAGAACTATGGTGGTTATCCTTTTAAACTGAGGGCATAGAATTTTGGTGGTAAGAATGGTCCTAATATCTTATAAACTTGTAAAGTACTCTTAATCACTAGTAAATATAACACGTTAGAATATATATATCCTCTTCAAAAAGGTGAGATTTTTTGTTTGTTTTGTTTATTTGCTCAATGCTGGTTTATTGGTGGTGGGGAGGGTAGAACCCATGATTTTCAAGATTTAATCATGAGAGACTTTGCATAGCCATTACATTATGCTATCTCCATAATAATAATAATAATAATAAGTTGTTTTTCAATTCTACCTCTGGATGGGAGCCTGAGTTAGGAAAAATTGGAGGTCTCTTTACCCCAAGTGAAAACATAGTCCAGATGTGGATTTAATGAGTTGACTCATAGGAAAAAACATAGTCCAGATGTTAACTTGATGTTCACATGCTCAGAATCCTTGGCGAGTAGTAATTGTGATAACAAGCATAGGTAGACAATAATGATGGTGACTGCTATTTGAGAAGTGTTCACAATCGACTAGTTAGCCTATGTGGATTTGTCTCGATGTTGGCACTACAAAGTGAGTTTTCCTTTTGCCAAGTAGAAGTATATAAACTGGAATCTTAAAAGAGGGTGAATAATGATTTGCAAATCAGCCGGAAACTACTGCCTGAATTTCAGTGACTTATTTCATCTTAAATGTTGGAAAGGGGAGTCAGATTGGTGAAAACCTAACCAGACTTGACCACTGGGAGTTTTGGGAGAGGTTTTTCCTGGGAGTTACACCAGTGGAAGAAACTGGGAGGGTAAGGAGAAGAACCGATCTGAAGGCATGCTGGCAAGATCAGTCACCTTGGGGAAGTTGTCCTGGTACCAAAGGAAATGCAAGAGGAAAACTTTATACCTGTTCCTATCAGTTAGAAATGTGTTGGGCTCAACGCTGTTGTCAGGACTAGAAACATAATTTTTTTTTGGAAACTTCTGCATAGTGAGGAGAGTCAAAACAGAAAAATAAAGGTCAGTATAATGGCTCACTGGATAGACAGCTATGTAGCCAGATACAGACCCAGGCTGGAGCTGACTCCTACCACATCAAAGAAAGTTTTGGGGTTGGGTGGTAGCGCAGTGGGTTAAGCACACATGATGCCAAAGCACCAGTGTTGGTGTAAGGATCCTGGTTCGAGCCCCTGTCTCCCCACCTGCAGGGGGGGTCGCTTCACAGGCGGTGAAGCAGGTCTGCAGGTGCCTGTCTTTCTCTCCCCCTCTCTGTCTGCCCCTCCTCTCTCCATTTCTCTCTGTCCTATCCAACAACAAAGACAGCAATAACAACAATAATAATCACAAGAACAATAAACAACAAGGGCAACAAAAAAGGGGGGAAGAGCCTCCTGAAGCAGTGGGTTCATGGTACGGACACTGAGCCCCTGCAATAACCCTGGAGGCCAAAAAAAATAAATAAAGTTTTGATTCTGAGGTTTCTCTCTGTTTATCTATCATCTGTCTATCTATCTATCTTGCTCACATGCACAATCTTTCTCTCAATAGTCTTCTCAATTGTTATCTTTCATTTTCTTTTCTTAAATATTTATTTATTTATTACCTTTTGTTGCCTTTGTTTTATTGTTGTAATTATTATTATTGTTGTCATCATTGTTGGATAGGACAGAGAGAAATGGAGAGAGATGGGGAATGACAGGAAGGGGGAGAGAAAGACAGACACCTGCAGACCTGCTTCACCGCCTGTGAAGCGACTCCCCTGCAGGTGGGGAACCAGGGCTCGAACCAAGATCCTTACGCTGGTCCTTGCGTTTTGCGCCACCTGCGCTTAACCCGCTGCGCTACAGCCCGACTCCCATCTTTTTCTTTTTATTTGGTCTGTGTGTTTGTTTAATTTTGCCTGCATGGGTCCACCACTTCTGGTACCCATTTATTTCATTTTCTTTCTTCCTGATAAAAGATGAGAGAAGAGAGAGAGAGGCTGGAAACACTGTTGATGAGGTTTCTTCCCTGCATATAGGGACCAGGTGCTTGAACCCAGATTACTTAATTACTTAATCTTTGTCTCAATCTTTTTTTAAAAAACTTTTCCCTTTATTGGGGGATTAATGTTTTACACTAGTCAGTAAATATAATACTTTGTACATGCAGAACATTTCTCAGTTTTCCATATAACAATACAACCTCCACTAGGTCCTCTGTCATTCTTCTCTATGACCTGTACTTTCCCCCCATACACACTCCCACCCACCCACCCGAGTCTTTTACTTTGATGCAATACACCAACTCCAGTCCAGGTTTTGTTTAGTGTTTATTCTTCTGATCTTGTTCTTCAACTTCTACCTGAGAGTAAGATCATCCCATATTCATCCTTTGGTTTCTCACTCATTTTACTTAACATGATTTCTTAAAGCTCTAGCCAAGATGGGCTGAAAACGGTGAAATCAACATTTTAATAGCTGAGTAGTATTCTATGGTGTATATAGACCACAACTTGCTCAGTCACTCATCAGTTGTTGGACACCTGGGTTGCTCCCAGGTTTTGGATATTACAAATTGTGCTGCTAAGAACATATGTGTACACAGATCTTTTTGGATGGGTGTGTTGGGTTCCTTAGGATCTATCCCCAGGAGAGGCATTGCAGGATCATAGGGTAGGTCCATTTCTAGCCTTTGTCTCAATCTTTTTATCTGGAAAGTGCCAACCTGAAGCAGTAAAACCCTAGAGCCAACACAATTAATAGGATTGAATAAAATAAAGAATAAATGAGGCAGAAGGAGAGCAAAATTCAAAGACTGGAAGAAAAGAAGAACAATATAGAGGAAAAGGAGAGAAGAACAATGTCAAATACTGTAGTTGCATTTGAGGAAAAGATAAAATAGAAGAAAGTAATGAATAAGACCTGTGAGTGATTGTAGTCAGAAAGATAAGAGAGTAAAAGCGATGTTTTCTGGAATTGTTCATCATTTTCAAGCTAGAAATAAAAAAAGGGAAAGTTAGGAAAGAGTTTATTCTCTCATTAAAAGTGCTAAAATCATGAAATATTACAACTTTTTTGCACCTTGCTTCTAATAAATTGGACAGAAAAAAGAGAGGGTAAGAACTAGGAGAGGACAAGAGATAGGAAATTTATAAACTGGGGACATATCATTATTTGATGTCTATGAAGAATTCTGTGTCTATATTCTTAAAGGAACTACTAATCTCTTAGAGACAGATGCCAAGATATTGACAGATAAAATATATGTCCTCAAAATATTTTTTTAATGTAGCAACAAAAAGAAGTGTGTTAGGTTATAATGAAACAAGATGGGTCATGAATTGTTAATTGTTGGAGTTGATTGATGGGATTCAGAGATTATACTATTCTATCTCCTTTTATGTTTAATTTTTTCCACAATCAATATTTTTTAAACTATCAATAATTAAACACAAGTGAATACAGAAAAGAGGTGAATATAAATCTTTCCCCCAAACAAGTCCACACAACATAATACTCTGACATATGTAAGTAAATGGAAGCCCAAGAAATACTCATTTTATTCTAGAATCCAAAATGTATTATCTAGTAATGTAGTTTAAATGATGTAGTGTCAGAGAAGAATCTAAAAATAAGTATAGAACTCATTAATTTTAAGGAACTTCAAATTAAAACAATGATGAGTTGCCACTTTGCACTTTTTCAAAGGAGAAAATCTAGAAGAAAATGATAAAACAGTGCAAAATCAGTACTATATGGGACATAGCATATTTATTGGTTAAGCAGTGTAAGTTGACTCAAGCCTTTTAGAAATAACTTTGGCTGATTGTACGTTAATACATACTCAATAATGAAATATGAAAATGTGTAGAAAAGTAGCCTTTAAAGGCCTCTAAAACTCCTGGTAGTCTTATATATCTTGTTTTCTTTTAGACTGTAACTATCTGTGGACCTGTTTTACATTACTATTTGTGCATAGATTTTTTTTTAATGACACTAGGATTATGACTGGGGATCCATGTGGGGATCCTAGCAACCATTCTTTCCCTTTTAAAATATTTTTTCGGGAGTTGGGCTGTAGGGCAGTGGGTTAAGCGCAGGTGGCGCAAAGCACAAGGACCGGCATAAGGATCCCGGTTCGAACCCCGGCTCCCCACCTGCAGGGGAGTCGCTTCACAGGCGGTGAAGCAGGTCTGCAGGTGTCTATCTTTCTCTCCTCCTCTCTGTCTTCCCCTCCTCTCTCCACTTCTCTCTGTCCTATCCAACAACGACAACAACAATAATAACTACAACAATAAGGCAACAAAAAAACTACAACAAGGGCAACAAAAGGGAATAAATAAATAAAATAAATATTTAAAAAAAAATTTTTTTTTAATTTTTTCTAGGGAGTCAGGTGGTAGTGCATCTGGTTAAGCGCATGTGGTACAAAACACAAGGATGGGCGTAAGGATCCTGGCTCCTCACCTGCAGGGGCGTCGCTTCACAAGCAGTGAAGCAGGCCTGCAGGTATTTGTCTTTCTCTCCACCTCTCTGTCTTCCCCTCCTCTCTCCATTTTTCTCTGTCCTATCCAACAACGATGACATCAATAACAACAACAATAACTACAGCAATAAAAAGGGCAACAAAAGGGAATAAATAAATAAATAAAATATTTTTTATTTCTATTATATTTTGATAAGGCAGAGGGAAATTAAGAGGAGTGTGGAGTTGTACCCCTCTTATCCTATGGTTTTGTCAATTTTTCCTTTTTATAAATAAATTAAAATTTTAAAAAAGAAGTCATGTTAAGTGACTATGTTCTTAGCAGCACAATTTGTAATAGCCAAAGCCTGGAAGCAACCAAGGTGTTCAACAACAGATGAGTGGCTGAGCAAGTTGTGGTCTATATACACAATGGAATACTACTCAGCTATTAAAAACAGTGACTTCACCGTTTTCAGCTGATCTTAGATGGAGCTTGAAGAAATCATGTTAAGTGAAATAAGTCAGAAACAGAAGGATGAATATGGGATGATCTCACTCTCAGGCAGAAGTTGAAAAACAAGATCAGAAGAGAAAACACAAGTAGAACCTGAATTGGAGTTGGTGTATTGCACCAAAGTAAAAGACTCTGGGGTGGGTGTGGGGGAGAACACAGGTCCATGAAGGATGACAGAGGACCTAGTGGGGGTTGTATTGTTATGTGGGGTTGTATTGCATGTACAAACTATTGTATTTACTGTCGATTGTAAAACATTAATCCCCCAATAAAGAATTTAAAAAAGAGAGAGAGAGAGGGAGATAGTGAGGAAGAAAGAAAGATAAACACCTGCAGACCTGCTTCATGATGAAGCGTTTCCCCTGCAGGTGGGGAGCCAGGCCTTGAATCCAGGGCATTGCTCACGGAAATGTATCAGCTCAACCAAGTATGCCACCTCCTGTGCATAGACTTCTGAAATACCTTTTTGTTCAACATTTCATGAACTTTTAAAAATAGTTCTAATATTCAATAATTTTAGTTCCACCTTAACATATTCCATTCCCTCATAAACATTTAACTGCTGGGTATTTAAAGGGTGCCAGCTTGTTGCTGTTAAAATACAGTTTTCACAAAGGTTTAGTTCTCTGATTATTTCTTCAAACGACAGAACAGAATACAGAATTCCTGAGCCTGAACCAAAAACATTAATATTTTTTTTAAGTTTTTGATATATGTTAATCAATTTCTATACTGAGAGTTTATGCCAGTTTTTTTCAGAAGCACTTCCCAAACACACATACCCACACTCAGTCACCAAGTTTGGCCGGATACTGGTTAAATGGAGGCTCTGATTTAGTAGGCTGGTGCAGGGGGTGGGGGGCAGGGAGGGGAGTAATGATTCTCCTAGTCCACACTTGGAATAGCAAGGTAATGAAGAGCTTTCATATATCTTATTGGATAGAGACAGAGAGAAATTGAGAGGGGGAGAGGAGATAGAGAGGGAAAGAGACAGAGAGACACCTGCAGCCCTGCTTCACCACTTGTGAAGCTTTCCCCCTGCTGGTGGGGACCAGGAGCTTGAACCTGGGTTCTTGTGCACTGTAATGTGATCACTTAACCAGGTGCGCCACCGCCTGGCCCCCTAAAGAGCTTTCTAAAATCATTCCTGTTTACTTATGTTTGCTGCTGCTACCATAGCACAAGGGGCCGTTCATTTCTTTGTTAATTTGTAAAATCTTCTATTAAAAGTGAACAGTACATACAATGTAATATCAATCACATTCATTCATTCATTCATTCATTCATTCATTCATTTTAGCCAGGAAGTGAACCCAAGGTCTAGTGTATGCATGGTTCCTCTACAGAGTAGCGTCCCAGATTTATTATTATTATTATTATTATTATTATTATTATTATTATTATTTGTCACTTTGGTTATTATTATTTTATTTTGACTAGAGTACTTTTCAACTCTGGCTTATGGTGGTACTGGGGAATGAACCTGAAACTTTGTGGAGTCTCAAGCATGAAAGTCTGTTGCATAACCACTATGCAATCTCCCCCACCTTCATTCTTTGTTACTTTAGAGAGAGAGAGGAAGACACCGAGAGAGGAGAAATACTATGGTACTGACTTAGTTGCCATATTTCTAAATAGTTGTAGGTCACAATTTATGAACACTGTGATTCTTTCAAGGAGTGAATCAACATAATAATGGTAGCAAGCTTTTACACGGCACTATTTCAAACACCGACAAATCCCAAACCATTTCACTCCTCAAGAATATGTATGACAGGTATTATCACCTTCATTTTATAGAAAGAAAACTGAGGTTACAAGGTGATCATTGAGCTAGTAAGCAGTAGGGTCAGGATTTGAGATTTGACACGTATGACATCTTAATCTACAACTACTGTAAAGACGGTTGTTAACCTTGTGACCTAAGTATTAAGGTAAAACCATTAAAACTTATTTTAGTAAGTTAAAATCTCTGGGTTGGGGAGTCGGGCTGTAGTACAGTGGGTTAAGCGCAGGTGGCGCAAAGCACAAGGACCAGCATAAGGATCCCGGTTCGAACCCCGGCTCCCCACCTGCAGGGGAGTCGCTTCACAGGCGGTGAAGCAGGTCTGCAGGTGTCTATCTTTCTCTCCTCCTCTCTGTCTTCCCCTCCTCTCTCCATTTCTCTCTGCCCTATCCAACAACGACAACAACAATAATAACTACAACAATAAAACAACAAGGGCAACAAAAGGGAATAAATAAATAAAATAAATATTAAAAGAAAAAAGAAAAGAGTTAAAAAATCTCTGGGTTGCGGGTGAGGATGGATGGTCAGCTTCACTGGGGGAGGGAGGGGGATGGGACACAGTCTTTTGGTGGTGGGAATGGTGTTTATGTACACTCCTATTAACTTGTAGTCATATAAATAACATTTTTTTAAAAAAACTTATTTTAGAGGGGCTGGGGAGTTACAGACTTGGTAAAGCATAAATTTTACAGCAGTAAGGACTCTAGTTCAAGTCCCTGGGCTCCACCTACCGGGGGAAAGCTTAACAAGTGATGAAGCAGTGTTGCAGGTGTTTCTCTGTCTCCTTCTTTTATCTTTCCTTACCCTATAGCTCACTCTCTATTTCCATCTTATAAATAAATACAATATTTTAAAACTTTTCTAAAAATATTTATTTATTCCCTTTTCTTGCCCTTGTTGTTTTATTGTTGTTGTTATTGATGACACTGTTGTTGGATAGGACAGAAAGAAATGGGGAGAGGACGGGAAGACAGAGGGGGAGAGAAAGATAGGCACCTGCAGACCTGCTTCACCGCCTGTGAAGTGACTCCCCTGCAGGTGGGGAGCTGGGGGCTGGAACCAGGATCCTTATGCCAGTCCTTGCACTTTGCCCCACGTGCGCTTAACTCACTGTGCTACCGCCCGACTCCCTAAAACTTTTTTTTTAGAAACAAAATAAAAATGATTTAATCATAAATACAGTCCTATAAATGTTGTCACAAACACTAAGGACCCTATTGTCTCTTTAGGTGTCTGAATTAAGACAGCAGCTTCGAATAAGGGGTTTGCCAGTGTCCGGCACTAAGACAGCGCTCGTGGACAGACTGCGACCATTCCAGGACTGTGCGGGAAATCCTGGGCCAAACTTTGGTGACATAACGACTGTCACATTTCCTGTAACGCCCGCCAATCCTCTGTCCAGTTATCAGTCCTCCCCTTCCACCAGTGCCTTATCTAACGGCTTCTACCATTTCGGCAGCACCAGTTCCAGTCCCCCTATCTCACCTGCCTCCTCTGACCTGTCTGTCGCTGGGTCCCTGCCAGACACCTTCAACGATGCATCACCCTCCTTCGGCCTGCACCCGTCCCCAGTTCATATCTGCACTGAGGAGAGCCTCATGAGCAGCCTGAACGGGGGTTCCCTCCCTTCCGAGCTGGATGGACTGGACTCGGAGAAGGATAAGATGCTGGTGGAGAAACAGAAGGTGATAAATGAGCTCACCTGGAAACTCCAGCAAGAGCAGCGGCAAGTGGAGGAGTTGAAGATGCAGCTTCAGAAGCAGAAAAGGAGCAATGGTTCTGAGAAGAAGCCCCTGCCTTTCTTGGCTGCTCCCATCAAACAGGAAGACAGCATCTCCAGCTGTCCCTTCGCCTCCCAACGACTGTCTGTGAAAATACAAAGCAATGGCTCAGAGGGCCAACCTGCTGCTTGTGACGCCGCTCAACTCCTGTCTCTTGGGAGCGCTCATTGTATGGAGTCCTCAGGTCAAACCGATGTTCTCGCTTCCACTTTTCTCAGCCCACAGTGCTCTCCTCAGCATTCCCCACTTGGAGTGGTGAAAAGCCCCCAGCATATCAGTTTGCCCCCATCGCCAAACAACCATTACTTCCTACCCTCATCTTCAGGAGCTCAAGGGGAAGGGCACAGGGCCTCTTCACCTGTTAACAGCCAGGTGTGCACTTTGCAGGTAAGAAATGTTTAACCCCAAATCCCTATTCCCTTCTCTCTGTCTCTCTCTCTCTGTCTGTCTGTCTGTCTGTCTCTCTCTCTCTCTGCCATGTACCCTGTTAAAGAGGTATTTGTATGAGCAATCTTATAAATCGTCGTAACAACCCTACAGGTGCCTAGCTCATGTTGTGGATATATGTAAATCCTTCAAAGATTATTGAGGAAAGAAGGACTGGATAGTGGTGCACCCAGCAGAGAGTTAATTCACTATGCACAAAGACCTGAGTTCAAGCCCCTGGTCCCATCTTCAGGAGGGAAGCAGATATCTTATTAATGTGGACTTTCTTCCTCTTCTCTTGATGATGATAGAAATTTCAGAACCTTGTGATTAACATTGCTTTCTTTCTCAGGTAGACATAAACCGTTTAATAACTATTCAGTTCCATGGGCAAATGAAAAGTCTTTGATGATCAGTTTTGAAAATCAATTTTATTTGGTTTTTTTTTATTTTTCAGGGTAAAGACAGAGAGAAATTGAGAGGGTAGGGGGAGGTAGATAGATAGACAGACAGACAGACAGACAGACACCTGCAACATTGCTTCACCACGTGTGAAGCTTTCCCCTTGCAGGTGGGGGCCAAGGATTTGAACCTGGGTCCTCATGCACTGTAATGTGTGTATGTGTGTGTGTGTGTGTGTGTGTGTGTGTGTATACTCAACCAGGTGTGTATTTGTAGCTACTAAAGAACTGGAGTGGGGGCCAGGCGGTTTCACACCCAGTTAAGTACACATAGTACCATGACACACACAGTGCCATAGTACTTACTAAGCACAAGGATCCGTGCAAGGATCCAGGTTCAAGTCCCTGGCTTCCCACTTGCAGGTGGGGCAGGGGACGCTTCACAAGTGGTGAAGGAGGTCTTTAACTCTCCCTCTCTGTCTCCCCTTCCTCTCTAAATTTCTCTCTGTCCTATCTAATAAAAGTGGGGGGAAATGGCAACCAGGAGCCATGGATTCATAGTGCTGGTACCAAGCCATAGCAATAACCCTGGAGGCAATAAATAAATAAATAAACACATTAAAAAATAAAAGGAGAACTGGAGTTGAAATTGTCAATGGGAAGAGTTTACCATAAATCTCAGAATGTTTGTGACCGAATAGTAGTCCAAATATACTGCTCTAAGACTAGAGTTAGCAACCTTGTTCTTTTTTTTTAGTTTTTATTTATAAAAAGGAAACACTGACAAAACCATAGGGTAAGAGGGGTACAACTTCACACAGTTCCCACCACCAGATCTCCGTATGCCATCCTGTTGTATGCTTTACATTGGGTAGTTCTCCCCCACCAAGAGAATTGGATCAGTCCAGTTAGTTTCGCGGGCCTACTTGGCCGCGCCCCAAGAAACCCCGAGAGAGGGTTCCAGAGCTGCAGAGTAAGAGAGAGTGCTTGCACCGCCGCAAAGAGACAGCAGAGTTCTGTCTGGAGATTAGTTTGGTTTAGTTTATGAATCGTTGTTCCTGTATAAAGAAATACAGCTTCCCTGCCCAGCCGTTGTCTCCGCGTCTCTGTTACCCGCCCATGAAGCTAGCCCGGCCAGCTGGAGCCACCGGAATTTTAACAACACCATCCCCTCCCCTGATAGCTTTCCTATTCTTTATCCCTCTGGGAGTATGGACCCAAGGTCATTGTGGGATGCAGAAGGTGGAAGGTCTGGCTTCTGTAATTGCTTCCCCACTGAACATGGGCATTGACAGGTCGATCCATACTCCCAGCTTGTCTCTCTCTTTCCCTAGTATGGTGGGGCTCTGGGGAAGCTGAAGACATTGGTGGGGTTGTCTGCCCAGGGAAGTCTGGTTGGCATCCTGCTGGCATCTGGAACCTGGTGGCTGAAAAAAGAGTTGACGTATAAAGCCAAACAAATTGTTGACTAATTGTGAGCCTAGAGGCTGGAATATTACAGATGAAGATTTGGGGGTGTCTGTTTTGAAGATAGTTAATAGGTCTATTTTAAATATATTCCATAGGGCCCACAATTATACTAGTTTTTTCCTGAGCCTGACCTCTGTTATGCCGGTGTACCCAAGTTATTGTCTGGGGAGATTATGTCATGATGGGTAAAAGGGTTAGAAAGCTGGATCAGGGCAGAGTAGCTCCCAACTATGGGAAAAGTATATAAATATTGTTGACTATAGACCTCATTGATTTGATATGATCTGGGGCCTATATTCAGCTTATAAGCTTATGTGACCTCTGCAGCCCTATGGGTCTGAGCTTGCATTCTGTGGTCATGAGTAGGAACACTCCATGTTCTTAATGGACTAGAGTGTAATTTTATTATTGTGAGTCATGCCATCTCTTTCATACTACTCAACTTGTAGGTAAACGTGCATCTGTGTTCCAATAACATGTTTTCCAAAAACACTGTATAGACCCTATTTGATTAATAAGAAGTATAATTCTAACTTTGGCTTTCAGGATTCTTAGCATCAAATCTACCATAGATAGATCAAATCAATTGATCAAGAATGCCAAGGGAGCGCATATACGTAGCAGAAAATATTTCCTGAGCAACTATTATGTTCCAAGTTCTCTTGTAGTCTCTGGGGATTAGTGCTAAAGTCTCTTTCTCTCTCTCATGCACACCTCTTCTCACTGGGAGATACACAGAAGTCAAAACAGATAAGTGTGCAATATATTAGAAGATAGTACATTTCACAGAGGAAATGCTGAGAAGAGGGATAAAAACATTGGAAATTTGCAATGTTTCATATAGTGCCAAGAACATTTTATCAAAACTTTGAAGGAAAAAAGGTAATAGAAAAGATAAAGGGGGCTATAGGTAAAGTCTTGTGACTATCTACAGTGAATGGATTGCAGGCAAAAAAAAAAAAGGCAAGAGCTCTAAGGTTTACAAATGCACTGAATGTTCAAGGAGTGGAACTAAGGTCAGTGTGACTGGGTCAGAATAAAAGGAAAGTTGTTAGAAATGAGTAACTTATTCAAAGTTGAGATCAAGATGATCATCAAAGGGTCAGGCAGTGGTACACCTGGTTGAGTATACACACACACACACACACACACACACACACATTACAGTGCATGAGGACCCAGGTTCAAGTCCTTGGCTCCCACCTGCAAGGGGAAAGCTTCACAAGTGATGAAGCAGTGTTGCAGGTGTCTCTCTGTCTATCTATCTATCTATCTATCTATCTACCTCCCCCTACCCTCTCAATTTCTCTCTGTCTTTACCCTAAAAAATTTAAAAAAAAACAAATAAAATTGATTTTCAAAACTGATCATCTAAGACTTTTCATTTGCCCATGGAACTGAATAGTTATTAAACGGTTTATGTCTACCTGAGAAAGAAAGCAATGTTAATCACAAGGTTCTGAAATTTCTATCATCATCGAGAGAAGAGGAAGAAAGTCCACATTAATAAGATATCTGCCATGTACCCTGTTTAAGAGGTATTTGTATAAGCAATCTTATAAGTTGTCATAACAACCCTACAGGTGCCTAGCTCATGTTGTGGATATATGTGAATCCTTAAAAGATTATTGAGGAAGGAAGGACTGGATAGTGGTGCACTCAGCAGAGAGTATATTCACTATGCACAAAGACCTGAGTTCAAGCCCCTGGTCCCATATTCAGGAGGGAAGCTTCATGAGTGGTTAAGCAGTACTGCGGGTGTCTCCCTTTCTCCTTCTCTATCTCCACTCCCTTTCTCAGTTTCTCTGTCTCTACTAAAATAAAAATGCTTCCATTGGGGAGTCGGGCTGTAGCGCAATGGGTTAAGCGCAGGTGGTGCAAAGCACAAGGACCGGCATAAGGATCCCGGTTCGAACCCCGGCTCCCCACCTGCAGGGGAGTCGCTTCACAGGCGGTGAAGCAGGTCTGCAGGTGTCTGTCTTTCTCTCCTCCTCTCTGTCTTCCCCTCCTCTCTCCATTTCTCTCTGTCCTATCCAACAACGACAACAACAGTAATAACTACAACAATAAAACAACAAGGGCAACAAAAGGAAATAAATAAATAAAATAAATATTAAAAAAAAAAAAAGAAACTAAAAAAAAATGCTTCCATTGTACAGAGTGCAAGCACCTGCACAAAGATCCAAGTTCAAACCTCTGGCTCACCACCTGCAGTGGGGGAGGAGGGGGCAATGCTTCACAAATGGAGAAGCAGGTCTGCAGGTCTGCGGGTGTCTGTCTTTCTCTCTCCCTCTCTATCTCCCTCTTCTCTCTCAATTTCTCTCCATCCTGTCCAATAAATGGGGGTGGGGGGAATGTCTACCAGGAGCAGTGGATTCATAGTGCAGGTACTGAGCCCCAGAAATAACCCTGGAGGCAAAAAAAAAAAGTGCTACTAAGAATGGTGGATTCATTGCACAGGTGGATTCATTGCACAAGCCCCAGTGATGACCTTGATGGCATTTTTAAACAGTATTGAGCAGTGCTATCATGTTAGATTTTGGTCATGGACTTTGGTCATGAAATCTGGAGAATTTGAAAAAAGATAAGATGCTTGAGTGACATCCAGTAGTCTCAGCAAATGTTGCTCTGAAGTATATTGCTGGTGGCCGTTTGATTTGTGGCTTCCTTTCTACAGAATTCAGGAGCACATGAGAGTCATCCACCAAGCTTTTCTCCTCAACCCTCCAGACGCCATTCCCCTTTCTCTGGAGCCCAGGCAGATAGCAGTCATGGTGCTGGGGGAAGTTCTTGTCCCAAAAGTCCAAGTGTACAGCAAAAGGTAAGCAACTAAAAGAAGGTTTAAAGACCTAACTGACATTGTTCCTTCTCTTTGCTTTGATCTGTCTTGCAAATGGATGATGGGGCTCAAATGCAGAAATAAATGACTGTTTAAATAGAAACATGGGGGGATGTGGTGCAGGTGGTGGTGCAGCTGGTTGAGCGCACATGTTATAATGCGCTAGGACCCAGGTTCAAGCCCCCGGTCCCCACCTGTAGGGAGAAAGCTTTGCCAGCAGTAAAGCAGGGCTGCAGATGTCTCTATTTCTCTCCTTCTCTATTTCCCCCTTCCCTCTCAATTTCTGGCTATCTATATCAAATAAATAAAGATAATAAAAAATTAAAAAATAGAAATACGATCCCTTGAAAAATACTGAAATGAATGTACAGATATATGTTAGGTCATCTTTGGAAAGAGACACTGTCTGAGGTTACCTCAGAAATCATGACAACTAAATGGCCAGATGTTTATGAAATAATAAAGCAAACAAACCAGTTTCAAGGAAGCCGAAATCTGGAATAAAAGTAAGTGAGGGGTGGGGTGGGGGCAAAGACTGGAGAAAGAGGCGGAGAGGCTGGATCCTTAGAAAGTCCTGGAGAGGAGCAGAAAAGTGAAGTCACAGTGCAGAAATGTAAAGAATAGATGATACACATATCTAGCAGCAGGAGGAAGAATCAAAGATTTTAGGCACTCAGGATGCGGGAGTTCCAAGGAATGGTGATGAAGTCGTGAGAAGGAGGCAAATATTGCATATCGATGTTCAAGTTCCTGCAGGGTATTTCAGGGACAGGGTGACAGAGACCCCGGAATGACAATGGGATCGTGAGAAGACACACTGCAGGAGTATTTATACCTCACCACAAATTGCTGAAGTTGCCAAGAAGGGAGATAACTCTGGAAATTTCTGAGTTGATGAAGGCTTTTCTTTCTTCTTAAAAATTTATTTATTTATTTATTTTCCCTTTTGTTGCCCTTGTTGTTTTATTGTTGTAGTTATTATTGATGTCAGTGTTGGATAGGACAGAGAGAAATGGAGAGAGGAAGGGAAGACAGAGGGGGAGAGAAAGATAGACACCTGCAGACCTGCTTCACCGCCTGTGAAGCGACTCCCCTGCAGGTGGGGTGCAGGGGGCTGGAACCAGCATCCTTGCGCTTCGCACCACATGCGCTTAACCTGCTGCGCTACCACCCGACTCCCTGATGAAGGCTTTTCTATTGGATTAGATTCTTTTTCTCATCTCATTTTTTTTTTTTTTACCTCTAGTGGGAAACATCAAACCCATAGCTATCTAAACGGAAGTTATCTTTCTAAGCCAGTTTTTTTAAAAATAGTCTTCCCTCAGTCAATTCTTCTAAAATGTAGACTTCTCAAGTCAGAAATAGGACAGCATGTAATCTGTAAACTAACTGTATGTCTATGTGTTTTACCTACACAGATGGCTGGTTTACACTCTTCTGATAAAGCAGGGCCAAAATTTTCCGTTCCTTCCCCAACGTTTTCAAAATCAACTTCAGTTGTTTCAGACCTAGCACAACCTCCGTCCTATGAAGATGCAGTAAAGCAGGTAACCACATTATCTGTTCTATATAGAAAAACGGACTGACATTTTTTTTTGACTGACATTTTTAAGTGGACTTTTTTTTTTTCATTATTCTACTTTATGCAATGGGAGTTTGATATTTGAGTATGTATGGTACCTCCCTACCAAATTAAGCAAAATGTCCAGTCACGGCTGTGAAAAGGTGTTGGCCTGTGTGTGAAAAGTTAGGTGAGATGGATAGAAAGGAAGCTGGACATATGGGTTTCCAAGCAGTAGTTCAGTGGTAGAACACATGCCTTCTATAGATGAGACCATGGGTTCAATCCCTGGGTTCATGGACAGCACCCCAAATGAGAAAGGGTGATAATCTGTGAATGGTGAAGAGATGCTTTGGTCTCTCTCTCTCTCTCTCTCTCTCTCTCTGAGTTGCTATGTGTTAGCATCCCACAATCAAAATCGACTTGCTGGCAGTTAGCTTTCACGCATCTTAGAAAAATGCTTTGAGCAGGAGTCAGGCAGTAGTGCAGCGGGTTAAGCGTAAGGACCGGCTTAAGGATCCTGGTTTGAGCCCCCAGCTCCCCACCTGCAGGGGAGTCGCTTCACAAGCGGTGAAGCAGGTCTGCAGGTGTCTTATCTTTCTCTCCCCCTGTCTTCTCCTCCTCTTTCCATTTCTCTCTGTCCTATTTAACAACAACAACAATCAAACAACAAGGGCAACAAAAGGGAATAAATAAATAAATAAATAATTTTTTAAAAAAAGAAAAATGCTTTGAATTGGGAATTCTATGCATAAAGAGTAATGCTGCTCATTTTTGAAAAATTAGGGGACCTGGCAGCACTGGAGTCACCTTTCTGCTAGACAACAACTGCCTAGAACATAGCAGTGTTTACATCTGCCTTGATCCACGGCACATGACAGACATGTTCTTTTCTCTTCTCCGCCCCTCGCTCTTATTCTGTCCTTGGCTCATCGATGTTATCTGCCAGACTATAAGAAACGAATGCCTCCTGACCTGGAAAATGACCTAGTCTTTGAATGTGCTTCCCTCTGTATTTATTGAGACTAGGATTCTAGAAGAGTGAGATGCACATTGCCTTTATTCTCCTCATTTCATTCACTGAGTAACTATAAACATCTACTGATCTTTCTCCAATAGGAAGAAAGAAAGAGGGAGTCGGGTGGTAGCATAGTGGGTTAAGCACACATGGCGCCAAGCGCAAGGACCGGTGGAAGGATCCCGGTTCAAGACCTCCTCCACCTGCAGGGGGGTCACTTCACAGACGGTGAAGCAGGTCTGCAGATGTCTATCTTTCTCTCCCTCTCTCTGTCTTCCCCTCCTCTCTCCATTTCTTTCTGTCCTATCGAACAACAACAATAAATACAACAAGGGCAACAAAAGGGAATAAATAAATATTTTTTAAAAACAGGGATAATAGGAAGGAAGAAAGGAAGGAAAGAAGGAAGGAAGAAAGGAAGGAAAGAAGGAAGGAGGGAAGGAAGGGGTGGGCTAAGTAGACTTCCATAAGTAAGACTTTAAATTCTCAGAAGAATAGATATAGTCCCAACAAGTCTCTGAGGTTCTGTGAGCCATTCCAATAAGGAACCAAAGAAATTTGAGCCAGGGTCACACCTCACAACCAAACAGGAGACAGATTCAGGTAACTTCAGAGTGAGAAAAAGAATCATATTTTCTGAATGTTAAAATGCCTTACACCTAGAATAGAAAGCTCTCAAATATTTAGTGTATTCACACTAAAGTTCACTGTACTGGGGAGTATTCTCACTTGTTCTCTTCTCTTGTAGCTTGCTCCATTTAGTTGTTTTCCTGTTTAAAAGTAACACTGAGCTTTAATCACACCTAGTTAAAAAAATGTAACCAGTTATGCCCAGAAGTATTCACAATAGTTGAAAGATGAAAGCAACCCAAGTAACCATTGGTGAATGAATGAATGAATTAAAATATGAAATACACATATAATAGGATATTAATCAGTCTTTAAAAGGAACAAAATTCTTACACAAGTTACAACATGGATGAACACTGAAGACATTATGCTTAGTGAAATAAGCTATCCACAAAAGGACAAATATTATATGAATATACCTATACCAGATATCAGGACTATAACCAGAGTTTTGAAACTGCCAGATGAAAGTGATAGTTGTACACAAGATGTGTGTGTGTGTTGTGTGAATCCATATATATGTCTATACATACTATCCACTAAATATATACTCTTAACTGATTAAAATGGCAAATCTTAGCTATGACTCTCATCACAATTTTTTTTAAATTTATATATTGTTTTATTAGAAACCCCTCCATGTATCTCCTTCTGCAACAACAACAGCAAAGATCTCTTAAAAAGATATTGACAAGAATACTGACTGCTACTTTCTTAGTAAATGAGAAAAACAGTTCAAATAGCTATCTACAAAAAAAAAAAAAAACAGGAAAATGATGATATACTCACAGTTATATGTTTTTAAATCAAGTTCGAAAATCTGGTGTGATCTCTAATAAACTCCCACTTATAAGGAATAGACCTTCTAACATCTCTGCTCTCTTTTGGCTAATTTGCCACAGCAAATGACTCGGAGTCAGCAGATGGATGAACTCCTAGATGTCCTCATTGAAAGTGGAGGTAAGACTGCCTGGTGTTTCCTTTCAGAGATGGCTGTGTACTTGATCATACTCTGTAGGTGGAACCCTTCGGTCCTAAGTCAGAAGCTTACTCTAAGTGGGGCTAAATAGTTATCCACAAGTAGAGGTTAGCTTCATCTGTTTCCTGCCTATGCAGACTGGTTTAGTCTTAGGAACACTTTCTAAATGAATCATTTTATTAGGTTTTTTAGTTATATTTATTTATTTATGAGAAAGATAGGAGGAGAGAGAGAGAGAGAGAGAAGGAACTAGACATCACTCTGGTACGTGTGCTGCCTGGGATTGAACTTGGGACTTCATGTTTGACAGCCCAGTGCCTTATCCACTGTGCCATCTCCCAGACCACTCATTTTATTAGTTTCCACCTTTGAACCCAGGCCCTGTTTCTCTGAAAAAAAATTGTATATATATATATATGCCTTCAGGGTTACTGCTGGGGCTCAGTGCCTGCACTTCCCTTGCTCCTGGAGGCTATTTTTCCCCTTTCATTGCCCTTTTTATCATTGTTGTTGTTATTGTTATTGCTGTCATTTTTGTTGGATAGGACAGAGAGAAATGGAGAGAGGAGGGGAAGACAGAGAGGGGGAGAGAAAGATAGACTCCTGCAGACCCGCTTCACAGCCTGTGAAGTGACTCCTCTGCAGGTGGGGAGTGGGGGGGGGGCTCGAACTGGGATCCTTATGCTGGTCCTTGCATCCATGTGCTTTGTGCCACATGCACTTAACCCGCTGCACTACTGCCTGACTCCCTCTCTGAATATTTTTTTACTTGGTACACTATTTCTCTCTTGTTTTAGTCCCAGTATCTTCTTAACTGTGAGGTGAATGCAGGTAATAAGTTTTGTGATACCTACTCAAAATGAAAATCAGTTAATAATTTTTCATCACTGGTCCTTGCATGGTCCATTTACTTATTTTTGAAGAATACAGAGTACATGCCTAGAATGTGAAACCACACCAAAAAATAGAATCATATAACGAAAGAAATATGCAAGTTGTAATACAAGACCTCGTAGCTGTGCCCTATTTAACATTTAACTTTCAAAAGAAGAAGTGACCAGACTTACCTTAATGCTATGCCAAGGTCCCCACCTTTGTGGAGTATTCAGTCTAGCAAGAACAATAGACAGAAAGCAAATAAAAAGGCATTTCCTCCACTGTAAGGAGAAAAGGGGGAGATGGACGTTGCTGTGCAAATCTTTACATTTCTGTGATAGAAAGGTGAGACAGTGTACAGCAGACACCCTTGTATTTTTAGTGAAGTATGTGACAAAGTCAGCAAAGAGTGCATGCAAGTCCATTTTTTCTAGGAAAAATAACATGAAGCGCACATGGCACAAAGCGCAAGGACCGCCATGAGGATCCCAGTTTGAGCCCCTGGCTCCCCACCTGCAGGGGGAGTTGCTTCATGGGTGGTGAAGCTGGTCTGCAGGTGTCTATCTTTCTCTGCCCCCCCCCCCCGTCTCCCCTCTTCTCTTGATTTCTCTCTGTCTATCCAGCAACAATAGCAGTGACAACAATAATAACAATAACAAGAGCAACAAAATGGGGAAAATGGCTTCCAGGAACAGTGGATTTGTAGTGCAGGCACCAAGCCCCAGCAATAACCCTGGAGGCAAAAAAAAGAACATGGATGGGGCTCAGGAAATAGCTCATTTGGATACTGTGTTGCTTTGCCAAGTACACAGCTCAGGTTTGAGCTCAGACCCTACCACAACAAAGGCATCTTTGATGCTGTGATATCTCTCTCTCTCTCTCTCTCCCTACCTTCCTACAAAAAATGAGAAGTGCATTGGATTGAAGGAAAGGAAAGCAGTTACAAATCAGTCATGAATGGAGTTTTCTGAAGAAGCCCAGTAAAATTGCTGGGCAGTATTAAGGGCCAGTCATAGGCTTGGTTCATGGATTTTAAAATGAAATCAGTCAGCTCCACAGGATAAGCTTTCTCTTGCAATTTCCAAATGATCCACAGGGTATAGAATAGACAAAGACATGAAAAGCATGAGGTGCTGGTGGGTGGTAATAAAATAGTAGAATCAGGTGACTGGAATGACTTTAAGTGGATGAGAAATGTTGCCCTGGAGTACTGAGAAAGCAAAATGGAGGAGTAGAAGGGTGGGGAATTCTGCTTGAAGTTGAGCTTACAGAGAAATGCAGTATTTAGGGCTGACAGGATCCAGGACATGTCCATCAGAGTGGGAGTTAAGGTCTCCCTAAAATGTATAGGGAAGGGATGTCAAGAAACTGAGGGGTCAGCCGGATAACAGATCACTTCTGATATCATTCAAATCATAGAGGATCATAACAGCTGATGTGGGGTAAAGGCATGATCTGCCGATCAAGATTTTATTGCATGAGAGAGTGTGGATAGGAAGTAAGGGGTGGACAGAGCAAAATGAACCTGAAAACCACTGGGGAGTCCCAAGAGAAATCATGACAATCAGAATGTGACAATCGGATGACATCCAACCAAGTTTAACTGAGGATGAAGTGTCTGTAGGGGACAGCCAGGTGTCAGTGAAGGAGCAGCTGAAAGTAAGCTGCTTTGAGGCAGATAATCTAAGCAGAATTTTCAGAAAGAAAAGGAAGAGACTGGGCCAGGTGGTGGTGTACCTGGTTGGGCGCACATGTTACAATACACAAGGACCCATGTTTGAGCCTCTGGTCCCCACCTGCAGGGGAAAAGCTTTGCAAGTGGTGAAGCAGGGCTGCAGGTGTCTCTCTGTCTCTCTCCCTCTCTATCACCCCCTTCCGTCTAGATTTCTGGCTGTCTCTGTCCAGTAAAAAAATAAAGATAATTTAAAAAATTAAACAGAAAATGAAAGCAAAGGAAGAGATGAGAGAGCAGACACAGGGACATACAGAGCAATTCAGGGAGGAGATGCAGCAGTGAGCAGGGAAGCATGGTCATCTTCTGTGTCTAAGTGTGATTCATTTAGAATTCATATCATGAAGCGACGTCAACTGGAAGTGATTTTTTAAAATTATTATTTATCTATAAAAAGGAAACACTAACAAAACCATAGGATAAGAGGGGGACAACTCCACACAGTTCCTACCAATAGAACTCCATATACCACTCCCTCCCTTGGTAGCTTTCCTGTTCTTTATCCCTCTGGGAGTATGGACCCAAGGTCATTGTGGGATGCAGAATATGGAAGGTCTGGCTTCTGTAATTGCTTCCCCGCTGAACATGGGCATTGATAGGTCGATCCATACTCCCAGCCTGTCTCTCTCTTTCCCTAGTGGGGCGGGGTTCTGGGGAAGCTGAGCTCCAGGACACATTGGTAGGGTTGTCTGTCCAGGGAAGTCTGGTTGGCATTATGCTAGCGTCTGGAACCTGGTGGCTGAAAAGAGAGTTAACATATAAAGCCAAACAAGTTGTTGACTAATCATGACCCTAAAGGCTGGAGTAGTGCAGATGAAGAGTTGGGGGGGGTCTCCATTCTGTAGATAGCTAGTAGGTATATTTTAATTATATTCCAAAGGGCCTGTGGCTATACTAGTTTTTTTTTTTTTTCCCTGAGCCTGAAATCTGATATGCAGGTGTATCTTAGTTATTGCCTGGGGAGATGATGTCATGGCTGGAAAAAGGAACAGAAAGCTGGATCAGGGAAGAGAGTAGCTCCCAAATATGGGAAAGGTGTATAAATATTGTTGACTGTAAACCCCAACGATTTGATCTGATCTGGGGCCCATATTCAGCTTAGGAGCCTATGTGACCTCTGCATCCCTGTAGATCTGAGCTCACATTCTGTGATCATAAGTAGGAACATTCCAAGCTGCCCCAATATCAGGACCCATCTTCCTCAGGTGTAGCATAGAGTATGTTGTCCAACCTCCCTTCAGAGGATGGAACATTCTCTACTATTGTTGATCCAAGTTGAGGGCAAGGTCCTATGGGGGCCCATGGGAGGGGTCTATTGTGTTGTTCCTGACAGAGATGACCAGTAACAATGGAGAGAAAGATTTATTCAAGGTCTAGGCCCATCATGTCTGTTTGGGAATCTCAGGACTCCCTGATTAGGGCCCTAGCTGATGGGGTGGCCTGATAGTGACTAAAGAGTCATCTTTAAAGTATGCCAGTCTCTTGCCTTTATTCAGCTTTTGAAGTCCTTCACTTTGATAAGGATATCTTGGGAGTGAGTGAGGGAAGTATAATAGGAAATAGGTGAAGAGGTATTAGGTCTAAGTAGACACTATTTCATTATGAATTTCATACTGACTCACTGCAGACTATCATGTACTTTTGCTTTCAGGTATATATTTTGCCCTAATTTATGGATACATGTGAACATGGAAGTGATTTTTAAAATTTTTTAATGTCTTTATTTATTTGTTGGATAGAGACAGCCAGAGAAGGGGGTGATAGAGAGGGAGAGAGATAGAGAGACACCTACAACACTGTTTCACCACTCATAAAGCTTTCCTCCTGCAGATGGGGACTGGGGGCTTGAACTGATATTTGCTCAACCAGGGGCACCAGCAATGGTCCCACCTTAAAATGATTTTTTTAAAATGCCTGTTCTACCAACAGAAATGCCAGCTGATGCCAGAGAGGATCGCTCCTGCCTTCAGAAAGTCCAAAAAATACCTGGGTCTTCACGAAGTCCTCCTGCAGCTCTGCCCAAGCCCACAGGGCCCTTCGAGCAAGTAGCCTCAGGAGGCCAGCTGTCATTTGATCACTATGGCACTGACAGTGACAAGCACCTTGAAGTCTTATTAAATTCCCAGAGCCCCTTAGAAAAGGTGAGCGACGTCACCCTTCTCAAACTTGGGAGTGAAGAGCCTCCTTTTGACGGCATCATGGATGGATTCTCCGGAAAGGCTGCAGAAGATCTTTTCAACGCACAGGAGATCCTGCCTGGCCCCCTCTCCCCCATGCAGACTCAATTCTCACCTTCTTCTGTGGACAGCAACGGGCTGCAACTAAGCTTCACTGAATCTCCCTGGGAGACCATGGAATGGCTGGACCTGACTCCACCAAATTCTACAGCAGGTTTCAGTTCTCTTTCCACCAGTGGCCCCAGTATCTTTAATATTGATTTTCTGGATGTCACAGATCTCAATTTGAATTCTCCCATGGACCTTCACTTACAGCAGTGGTAGAATGTCTGAATCAAAAGTGCTGAGGAAAACCAAAAAAAGAATTCCACGGGAGAAGCACATGATTCTAAACACTTTATCCAAAAGGAAGGTGGAGAAGGAAAAAGGAGAAGAGGAACATTAAAGAAAGCAATGGAGACTTCTGGAACAATTAATAAAAACAAAATAGGGCCACATAGATATATATAATTTACCAACAGCCAGTAACTGTTTGTGATTTCAGAAATGCATTCAATATATACTTTCTCAAATTAAGAATACAAAACAAAATTCACTACCTTTTCAAATATGAAACTTTTTTCTAGTTCATAATTTTTCTCAAGCATTTCAGGGCATAATCTTATAAACTTTTTACATGGATTTTTTTATACAATCTGTGGAAATATGTAAACTGTTGTGGGAGTATGGAATCCAGTTTATCAAAGATTCTGGTAGATACACTAGGATAGATCCTATTTCTCATCTCTCCATTACCTGTCCTTTAAGATAAAAGTCATATCCCGTTTCAGTTAGGGGAATTGAAGGCATAGGAATAGAGAGAGAACATTCCCAGAGAAGTGAAATCAATTCAGTGTCCATTCACCACAAAGCTGGTCCCACTGGAATGATTTCAATTTGTACCCTTAGATCTGTGATCATTATAATAACTCACCTACATCTAGTCCAAAGGACCCCTGCCAAGAACTTTGTAAACCAGCAGCAGACCCTTCCCGCTCTCTCTGTGGTGAAAAACATTGTAAACAAGCAGGAATCCCAAAGCAAAAAACAAAGAAACAAACAAAAAATCCTTATATGGAAGGTTTTCCAACACAATCTTTGTCAGTTCTAAAGACTAGAGACGACCAGGTTAAAGAATTTGTAAGGAAACTACATCAGGGATGATTCAGCCAAGACTACAGAATGTCTTACATTCATAGCAATAAATACCATGGTCACTCTTAACAAGATGATCTTTGGAGGTCAATTTTTTTTATTTGTTTGTTTGTTTGTTTTCTTACTGGGAGGTGACAGTCTGCCTGAGTTTGTCTTTCTCCCATTGTACTTTGTGTTCAAGATACCAGTTCTTTCTTGCTTCTATCTTGAGGATCTTTTTTTGCCCCCAACACTGAGAGATAAACTTTTCAGGTCTAATAAGCTGCCATCCTCCTAATAACACCATATCCTAAAACAAAATACTAAAAATTCAGATTCTCTTATAGAATGCATTCTCGATCTGCATAATTTGCTGCAAAATATAAGCTTAAAAAAAATCCTTAGAGAAAATGAGCAGTTCTGTCCATCAGTCATTGAACTTATTCCACCTTCACTTGATTTACAGTAATCTTTCATTTAGGTTACAATAAGAAAATTGGAAATCACTTTAGTATAAAGATAAGTATGAATTATACTTATGAGAGAGTATTTTAGATCTGAGTTTCTGAGAGAAAATAATTTCACATTGTAAACAAACAGAAGAAAAGAAAGGCATTCCTCAAAATCTCTCATGCTTTTCTCTGAGAGATTTAAAAAAGAAAAGAAGAGAGAAAAAAGAAAAACTCAGTGCAGTCTCTCTAAGACTCACTGTGGCCTTGACTCACTGTTTTATAGTGTTGCATGTTGTAGAAAGTAGCCCTGGCTTTTTTAAGATTTTAAATCACTAAGGCACTGTTTTCTTCTTTTGTAAAAATGATGTTCACTGTGCACTTCTGCAAAGATAACAGAAATGTTGTGATTTTTGATGTTTTTTTTTATAAACCAAAGATTTAGTAAGTCATTCCATTGTTAACTTGTAAACATGTGTGAACACAGAGTGTTTTTGGTTATTGCTACTTTGAAAACTGCCAGATCTTATTCTGTGGGATATATGTATATGTATATGTACACCCTTATAGGTATACATATCTCAAAAAAAAAAAAAAAAAGCAGTCTTCCAGAGTTATATGCCAAAAACCTTTAAGCCTCAATCTGCTGTGAAATGATACTTGGCCTTTCTCACTCTTGAGTTTCTGATTAACCAACCAGACTACACGTTGCCTCTCTGTGTATGACTAATGGCTCCAACAGGATGATTTAGCCATTTGCTGACCATGAACTATTCCATCTTGACAATGAGCATGGATGTGAAAAGACAGAACAGCTTCTCCGTTCGTAGCTAGAAATGGCAGTGCCATCTCTTTTGGAAGAGCACAATTGGAACGTGAATGCTTTACATTCCTTGACTTGCACTGTATCATAAAAGATTCACCTGGGAAACTTTCTATTTTGTTTTTGTCAGCCATTAGAGCAAAAATATAGAGGGGAAAACTGTCAGGTTTTGTTTTTTAATGAAACTATGAGGAAGAAAAATCTAATGAATACATTCCTCACTTTTGTGTATTCCTCAGATATTGAAGTTTTAATTTGAATCGTGACATAGCTCACTTGATAGTACATTTTTCATATGTCATGTGCTAAGAACTATTCCCCACTCCCCTTACTTCTTTTGGAAAACAAGCTCACTCTGTCCCTTCTCTTAGATATTGGCTTGAGTGCTCATTTGTCCCTTGGAGTATTTCTACTTAAAGGATTTGGCTTAAGAGGTCTGAGGACTTTGCAAGAAGTACATTTTCATTGGGATCCTTTTAGAGTAACAACTGCAACAGATACACTTGCCTCACAATAGACCAGAGAAATAAAAGGGTTCCCATTTGCTACTGCAATTCAACACACTTAATGTAAGATGATTGATTTCAATCTCCATGCTCCATTTTCCTTCTCCGTGGCTCCTTTGTGAGACTTGGGGGATGAAACTGGGAGAAAACTGGTAAAAATGATATAGTCATATTAATTCATTTGTCTCTTATGGGAAATTTTTATTTGAAGTCTTTATAAACTTCATTTCTGGTGAAAAATTGTACATGACTAAAAAAGTTCTTAATGTCTTAGATGCTAATAATGATGACACGTAGTTTTCTTAGAACTCTTGCAATCTCAGTGAAAAACAAGCAAAACCCTACAGAGTTGTTGTAGCCACTACCATTATTAAAAGTCATGCTTCTAACAATCTTAATGAAGCAACATCACTGTCTTAAAAGGAAAGTGAGAAGAGAAGTAAGGAGAAAGAAAGGAAGGGAAGAAAGATTCAACTTCTTGATCTACAAACTTCTAAGTTCAATGAACACATAGTGTTATGAAAAGCAAGCCACAAATATTTAACTGAGAAGCTGTTCCTTGCAGTGCAGTGGATGCACCAGCCAATTAGGGAAGCTAGAGATTCATCTCTTAGACAAAGATCTGTCGGCTGAGACCTTTGCCTTTGAAAAATGTTTCTTTCTATTCTGAAAAAAAAAGAAGGAAAGAAAGGAAGGAAAGAAGGTAGGAAGGAAGGAAGGAAGGAAGGAAGGAAGGAAGGAAGGAAGGAAGGAAGAAAAATAAAAATCTATCCAAATGTGAAAGTCCTTTTAAGAACATATTTGGGAGTCGGGCTGTAGCGCAGCGGGTTAAGCGCAGGTGGTGCAAAGCACAAGGACCAGCATAAGGATCCCAGTTCGAACCCCGGCTCCCCACCTGCAGGGGAGTCGCTTCACAGGCGGTGAAGCAGGTCTGCAGGTGTCTATCTTTCTCTCCTCCTCTCTGTCTTCCCCTCCTCTCTCCATTTCTCTCTGTCCTATTCAACAACGACAACAATAATAATAATAACTACAATAATAAAACAACAAGGGCAACAAAAGGGAATAAATAAATAAAATAAATATAAAAAAGAACATATTTATTTGAAACTTTTATCAACACTTCTAGAAACAAACATTCTCTGAATGAAAACTCTGACATCAAATTTACTGATGTAATGGATAGTTGTTTGGTGTATAGCCTGGGACAATTATAGCTTTTCAGACATCAGAAACCAAATTGAGTCAATATAAGTAGCTCAAACTTTGAATGAGTGGGGGACTGAAATTCCTATAAGCAAGAACTCTAGGAATTTCCCAGTTCTCAAACTACAAACCCTCAAGCTATTGTTTAAAAAAGAAAGAAAGAAAGAAAGAAAGAAAGAAAGAAAGAAAGAAAGAAAGAAAGAAAGAAATGAATGAGATCTTCATTTTCCCAGGAGGCTATAGGACACCTTTTTATCTAGAAGTTATTTCCTACACTAACATTTTTGTTTTGCCTCTTTCTTATGTAACTAAACAAAGCATGTATCACTAGGGGAATCTTTCAATATATCCTATTAAAGTATCTGTGTTTTCTGATTTACTTTAATTTCCAGATATAACTCCCCCCCATACACACCTTGAAAATCAGAAGAGAGAAGACATTTAATTCTTATACATAACCTCAATTTTTATAACACACTCTCTACACACAAGGGAGGCATTTACTGTGTGTGGAAGAAGCATGTCCCTAATGAGCTTTTTATCCCTTCACAGAATAACTGAGAGTGTAAAGACATTATGACTCTCATCTCCAGGTCTCTGCTACATTCTTCACAGTGGGAAACCTCACAGACTCCAGCACAGTTTAATTTTAGCTACAAGAAAACTTGGAGTGAAGAATCCAGGGTTTTCATTTTTCCAATAAACCCACCACACACCAGCAAAGTGGTTCAGAAATTGTCTGTGGTTTATTAGAAAGATGGAACCCTAGAAAACAGAGACTGGGGCCTGAAACAAGATTGTCCTATATGTCTAATGACGGTCAGGTTGTGTGAAAGAGCCAGGTTCAATTCTAGAATCCAGAGTTTTCAGACGTGCTCCTCAGTGAGGTTGAGACTAAGCAATGTTAAGACAGGGAGAGATCTGAGGGGAAAAAATGATCTCCCTCCAGAGAAAGTGTAATAGGATTCAAGGGATTTAATAGCAAGTGAGTAAGTTTGCTTCCGATTCTAAGATTTGGTGACTTCCTCTGTGGATGAAGACATACACACTCCTGAATATTTCTCATGCTTGTTTTTAACCACTAGCCTCCATCATGAATACTGTCAATAGGAGTCTTTTATTCATGGTTTGCTAGCTTCCAAGTGTCTGTGGGGGTGAGAGGATATAATGATGGGAATCCTAGATATAGTTTTAATGTTTTCCAAAGGAAGAGAACCTAACTGCTCCCCAGAGCTCCTTTTCAAAAGACCCACAAAGAAAGAAGGCAGATTATTGCTAGGTTCTTGAAACTCTCCCTTGGTGAAACACAAAGAGGCACTTTGTAAAGACATTAAAGACGCAAATATATGTGTCTGTGGGGAGCCGGTGTGGTGTTGTTTTCAAGTTTGTCTTCTTTGCTCAACTATGTAGAATCAGAAAGAAATGTGATTTATTAGGAAATGAAAAGAAGCAATGGCTAAAATACCAAAGTTGGCATGTGTTCTTTTAAAAATATATATATATATTTTTAAATAAAATGTTTATTTTAAAAAGATGCAAATCTTTTTCTTGACAAGAACATGAACCAGTCACTGTGTTTTATCCTCACAAGGGCACTGGAAGCTGTATTATTCTCTCTCTTTTACAAACAAGTGAACAGGCTCATAAAATCTAGTTGCCTCAGTCTACATAAGTAGTAGGCTCAGTGATACTAGATATGTATGAGGTCTTGGGTTTGATCACTGAACTTCATTTAAGAAAGGAAATACTGGGCGGGAGGTATATGGCATAATGGTTATGTAAACACACTCTCATGCCTGAAAATCTGAAGTCCCAGGTTCAATCCCCCACATCACCATCAGCCAGAGCTGAGCAGTGCCCTGGTTAAAAAATAAGTGGGGGGGGGGGGGACAGGCAGGAGCACAGTGGGTTAAGCACACATGGCGCAGAGCACAAGGACTGGCATAAGGATCCAGGTTCGAGCCCCTGGCTTCCCACCTGTGGGGTGGGGGGAGTCACTTCACAAGCAGTGAAGCAGGTCTGCAGGTGTCTATCTTTCTCTCCTCCTCTCTACCTTCCCCTCCTTTCTGGACTTCTTTCTGGCCTATCCAACAACAGCAGCAGCAGCAAACAATGACAACAATAACAACAACAAGGGCAACAAAAATGAGGGAAATGAGCTCCAGGAGCAGTGTATTCATAATGCTGGCAGAGCCCCAGTGATAATCCTGAAGGCAAAAAAAAAAAAAAAAAAAGTTAATACCCAAAAAGGGAACAGGTATCAGTGCATCTGTTAAAATACACATTTACACTAGCTCTGAAGAAGGGCTATTTTTGCCACATATTCTTATTAACTCATGTTCTTTCTGTCCTTTCTGATGTATATCATTCTCACTGGTGTAAAGAGGCATTTCACTGTCTTTATTTGCATTTCTCTTATAATCAGTGATTTTCTTTCATCTGTCTGTTGGTCCTCTGGATTACTTCTTTGGTGAAGATTCTGTCCACGCCCTCCCTGCATTTTTAATGGGGTTGGGATTGCTTGTTTGGTTTGCAGAGTTTAATGAGTCCTTTCTATATTTGTGTTTTTAGTCCTTTATCTGTTGCAGAGCATGGGATCATCTCCCATCCCTATTTTGTTGATGCCTCCTTTTGCTGTACTTAAGCTCTTTAATTTGATGTGTTCTTATTTGTTTATTTCTTATTTTGCTTTACTTGCTGTTGTACTAGTCTTTGAAGACATCTGATGCATAGAACAATAAGTGTTCTGCCAATGTTTTCTTCAATGTATTTGACAGTTTCTTTAATCCATTTGGAGTTGGTTTTTGTGCATGGTGATACATGGTGGTCCAGTTTCATTTTTCTGTATGTTTCAACTCAATTTTTCTGTGGTTCAATTCAATTTTCTCAACATCATCTGTTGAAGAGATTCTCTTCTTAATTTAATGTTCTGGATCCCCTTGTCAAAAATTTGTTGTAGATAGGTATAGGGACTTATTTCTGAGGACTCAATTCTATTCCACTGGTTTGTGATGTTGACATATATAAAATTAACAACCATCCGTACTACTACTAAGGTAACTATTGATATATTACATCATAATAATGAGAATGAGTATACATTTCTAGCATTTGGTGGCGATGAATAGTGGCCTCCTAGAAGTGCCTCAAATTTAAAAACTTGATACTTCACATGCCTAGATTAGGAGTTCTACTTTATCATGCCAAAGCTCACATAACTCCCAAATGTCAAGAAATGTTTTGCACCCATTAGGGGAAAAAGAGATATATTATTTCAGGCCTTTGAAGCTGGAACACTAATGTACTTTCTTAGAGAACAGAGAATCTTCTATTAACTAAGATAGACTTTTAAAGTGGGTGAAGTAGGTTCCTCTTACCCTTCAACTTGGAAAATTTTTGTCACAGATTCTAAATGGGAAGTTCAGAGCCTTTCTATATATTACTGACATAAGCCTAAAGAGTTTTTAGGTTTTTTTTTTTCACATGTGAGATCTTGCTCTTTGGGTATTATATTTAGCAAAGGGACCTCTATATGAAAATGAGTTTAGACCCTTCTAGGTGAAGAAGCACGGCCCTCTAGAATAGCATGCAGAATCCTTGGCTGTTGCCAAGCATAGTGTAGGATTTGAACCCACTTTTGGATGTACAGTTTCCACTGTACATCCAATCATTGAGGGTTCTTACACAGCCACTTCCCCCAGCGAATAAGGTTGGGCAAGCAGAGGGTCCCATGAGGATGACCATAAAATTCATCATTTAGAACATAATATTTTTGGTCAGGACAAATGCTAAATCCATCAGGAGCCAAGACAAAATACATATCCAGAACTAGCCCTTGAAAAACCAGATTGACAGTTACCCTAAATGTCAATACAAGCTACATGAAAGGCCTAGAATTGTCATCCACTTTCATTGACCTATAATTACACACTACATGTTGGGGGGGACTGTTGTTGTGCGCGGGCCACGGAGAAGAGACAGAGGGGGTCCAGAGCGAAGAGGAAACACAAATCTTTATTTGCGCTGGCACCTCAGAGTTGGGTGCTAGAGAGGCGGGTTGGGCCACGTGGAGGTAGCGAAAATAGCTGCCTCACGCAGGAACCTTTCCTGCGTCTGAACACTGGAGTGAAGCGCTGGCAAGAGAGCGAGGTGCAGAAGAAGAAGGGCTTTTATAGGAGTAGCTTTCGCAAGAATGGGAAGGGGGAGGAGTAACCATAGCACTCCAGGATAGGATAATAACTCTCATGAGAATGGGAGGGGGGAGGAGTAACCAAAGCACTCCAAATATCGCGGGGATATAGAAAATGCCCTGAGGGCACAACATGGCTGAACAGGCACTCCGAGAATGTCCCAACTCTCGCAGGAACTAACAGTAGCCTGAGGGGACAACATGGCAGATGTGACTGCATCACACAATTTCCCAGCATCTCCCCCTTTCCTTTTATCTAATGCCCAGGGCAACAGTGTGTAAAGTCTATGAACTACTCAGAGTCAGTCTATGAAAAACCAGCAACGTGAAGGGAAGGAAGCTGCTGTAAAATTGTCTAAAGTGTCCAAAGGGTATACCAGCAAGTCCGATAGAAGTTTTGTCCAAAGTAGGCGACTAGGGGGAGAAATGGCAGGGGATGAAATGCTGCATGAGGAAGGTCATCCTCTGGAATTCCGCTTTTCTGTAGATTGTGAGCTGGAACCGCCAAAACGTGACAGGCAAAGCTGAAGCAGGAAAGGCAGACAGACAGTAAAAAAGTTCTGTCCTTGGAGTCTGTGAATCAGGTTCTTCAGATCGCGTCAGGTGACATCTAGGGTTTCGGGGGTATGTGCCACTGTAGTCATGCCATCTAGTGGGTCAGGGTGTGCAGGGGTCCAGATGGTTTTTTCCGGGATTCCTGTGGAAGAAACACAAACAATCTGCTTCTCGTGGTTAGCAGGGCATCTGATTTGAATGCTTTATAGAAAAAGAGGTTTGGTGCCTTAGCCAACTGAGTATTGGGGGATGTATCTTTCCTATTCATTTATTATTATATATTCATGGGGAAAAAGAACTTATCTTTTAACAAAGACTCTAAGGTGTAGGGAAGCGGGAACTATCTTATTCCTTTTTTTTTTTTTTTTGGTATCTTGCCTTTTGTTGCCCTAGTTGTTTTATTGTTGTAATTATATTGTTGTTATTGCTGATATTGTGGTTGTTGGATAGAACAGAGAGAAATGGAGAGAGGAGGGGAAGACAGGGGGAGAGAAAGACACCTGTAGACCTGCTTCACTGCCCGTGAAGTGATTCTCCTGCAGGTGAGGAGCCGGGGGCTCAAACTGGGATCCTCAAGCCAGTTCTTGCACTTAGCGCCACCTGCGCTAAACCCTCTGCGCCACCGCCCGATTCCCAGGAACTATCTTGTAAAATAAACCCTATGGCCATGCCAATAGTAACCTTGAGGGCACATGTGGCTCCCCACAGGGGACCAGGTTGCTGGTCTCATCTCTTTCAAGCTTCAAGGTAATTTGAGTGGTTCATCTTGTCCCTTGCCCCTTGCTTGGAAACAAGACCTTGGGTAGAGCCAATTGGCTTTCCCTCACCTCAAAGGTTTCTTTAACTTTAAATCTTAGGCAAAAGATTTGACCTTTTGGTAACTTCTATCCTTAGAGTCTCCTGAATTCATATACAAATTGATCCACTTTTATTCTGCATTCCCAACAACAAAAATATTTGGAATAACAAACTATATTTATTTGGTAGGTTGGAGGCATCTGTCCTCAGAACCCATCTGCCTTTACAAGTATAATATACTCAAGGGAAATTATAAAAGTGGTGACTCCCCATAATAACAGAAATATTCTTTGAAACAGATTAGAACAGAAGGCTTATCATAAGGCAACCTCCTACAGTAACTGATGTTTATTAATTCTATGTGTCTTAACACCAGATAGGCAATTTCCACATACATTTTTATTTGATTCTCTGAATTCTAAGAGTTAGATTCTATTATCTCAACTTTTTATGTGGATATTGAAGTAATTTGCCCTAGAGCATAGAGTAAATAAATGGTCAAAATCAAGAATGGAACTCAAGTTGGCCTGATTCTGATGCATGTGTTATACCATTTTACCCATGTTCCCCTGAGGCAGTGGGAAATAAGCAAATGTATCTTCAGGCTAGAAGATGATTTTAGAGGTAGAGATCTGAAGCTAACAGTAGTTACCATGATGACTCAGGGATGCCATGGGGATACTTAGCTGATACAGAGAAGATGTGAATGTCATAGAGGCAGACAAGGCCCAGAGACTGCAAAGACCAGCATTGGAGTGACTGAGCTAAAAAGATATAAACAATCCAAGATGATAGAAGAATATTGAGTGCATAACTAGGTAAAGCTGGTTCTGAAACTTTTCAACAAATGAGAAGTAACTGGGAACTGGGAAAAAGGAAAGAGAAAAGGAGTCAGAATGCCATAGTCTATAGCATCAGAACCCCACAGCATTAAGACTCCAATGAGCAGGTGCTTTTGTATTAAGGTGAGTTAGTAGTGGTTTTGAAGCAGGAACAGGGTTATGAAGGATTCTGATCCCAATCCTACATTCCAAAGAATATGGGAGGAGAAGATGGGCAGCTTTTTCTTTTTTTTTTTTCTTTTTTTTTTTTTCCCCTCCAGGGTTATTGCTGGGCTCGGTGCCTGCACCATGAATCCACCGCTCCTGGAGGCCATTTTTCCCCCTTTTTGTTGCCCTAGTTGTCGCAGCCTCGTTGCGGTTATTATTGCCATTGTTGACGTTGCTTTGTTGTTGGATAGGACAGAGAGAAATGGAGAGAGGAGGGGAAGACAGAGAGAGAGGGGGAGAGAAAGATAGACACCTGCATACCTGCTTCACCGCCTGTGAAGCGACTCCACTGCAGGTGGGGAGCCAGGGGCTCGAACCAGGATCCTTACACCCGTCCCTGCACTTTGCGCCACGTGTGCTTAACCCACTGCACCACCGCCCGACCCCTGGGCAGCTTTTTCTTGAGATAGAGAAGTAGCAATGCCCAAGAGAACTACTAGTCGTTAATGTTGTGCGTAGCAGGATTGAGGTTGACTATAGCAAAAAGGAGTTTTGGAGGGAATGGGACAATAGGAATTTGAACCAAGGCACAGAGCACTGTGGGTATGAAAGTATAAGGGAAAATGAGTGGGCCAGGCACTGGCAGCTTGTGCAAGGACTAAGAACATGGATGATGTGAGCTGTGGTGGTTTTACCTGATCATAATACAGCTGGAGAAATTAAGCATCACAGAAAGACTTGGATTGACTGTGTCTTTGTGTCCAAAGATGAGCGAGAATGTCCATGAATTTGAGAACAAGAGAAGTCTGAGTTTGTTGTAAGTACTTATTTCTGATGAATGCTTGAAATGGTTGTATCATGGGGTGCATATACTGCTTGGTGTTAGCTGTTAATACAAGACAGTTTTCAAAGTTTTATTTATTTTTCTTGATAGAGACAGAATTGAGAGGGGAAGGCAGACAGGGAAAGACACTTTTTAAAATTCATTTATAAAATGGAAATATTGACAAGACCGTAGGATAAGAGGGGTACAACTCCACATAATCCCCACCACCAGAACTCCATATCCCATCTCCTCCTTTGAAAGCTTTCCTTTTCTTTATCCCTCTGGGAGTATGGACTCAGGATCATTATGGGATGCAGAAGGTAGAAGGTCTGGCTTCTGTAATTGCTTCTCTGCTGAACATGGGAGTTGGCAGGTTGATCCATACTCCCAGCCTGTAAGAGAGACACTTTTAGCACTGCTCCTCCACTCATGAAACTTCCCCCTTCGTATGGGGACTAGAAACTTAATCCAAAGCCCTTGAACATGGAGAGGTGTGTGTTCAACTGAGTGAGCTACTACCTGGCCCTCAAAGTTCTTGTTCCAATTTCCTGTCCATCAAATTGGATGAGTTCTTATTGTTCTATATCCTTACCAAGACTTGATCTTGTCAGTTCTTTTCCATCTTAGCCATGACCAAAGTATGTGGGGGTATTTAACTGTCATATCAACTAGTATATGTTAGATGAATAATGAGATGATTCAACTTTTCATATATTCTGTGATCATTCAGGTTTGATACTGTGGTAAGTCTATTTTCAAGCTTTTTTTTTTTGTCTACTTCTAGATTTCCAAATATCTCCCCTTGTACTGTAGAATTTTTTTCTGTAGTCTTAGATGGTCATATGATTGAAAATATCCTCTCACTATGAAGATTGCTTTCTCACTGTCTCTAATGGACTCATTTGTCTAAGTCTTTAAGTAAAGTTTTAAGGTCATAGGCTTTTTTTTAATGTCATGTTAAAAGTAATTTCTTGTCTACCCCAAGCTCCTGTAGAAAATTTTCTTTTCTGGTCTTTATTTAACTTTTAATTCTTTGTAATTTCTTAGGAATAATCTTTACAGAATAGATTGCTGATAAACCTTTCTAGCTATTATATATACAATATAACTCCCTTTGCCCTTGTTTGTGAATGTTACATTAGACGTAGACTTGTATTACAACTTATTGCTATTGGAACCCTGTGAAGTTGCTAACAGTTTTTACTGGCATTGAAGGTAGAAGATGCAAGGGTGAAGCAACTCCAGTTTTTTTCATCAAAGACAAAATTCTTTGATTATATACATTTGAATATATCTTTGTTTTTGTTATCATCTTGGTTTTTAAAAATTCAGAAATAATTGATATAAAAAATATCAAAGAATTATAAAATAATAATTACATATATATGTCTATAGATAGATAGATTTCAAAATGATCACCACAATAAATCATCAACATAGACAATTACACTTTTTGTTTAATGTAGAGGATTTTCAAGATTTGCTTTCTTGGCAACATTCAAAAACATAATAAAGTGTATATATCGATCTTTGAATTTAAGAGTGCTATCAAGATAAACCTATGGAACTCTGTGTAGTATTATATTCTGGCACTTATTGAATAACTTTAATTTTGACCAGGGCCTTTTTTTTAGCTCTACAAAATACTTTCCTACTCATGACCACAGAATGTGAGCAGAGATGTAGAGGTCGCATAGGCTGAATATGGGTCCCAGACCAAATCAAATCAATGGGGTTTACAGTCAACAATATTTATACTCCTTTCCAATATTAGGGAGCTACTTTCATCCCTGATCCAGCTTTCTGTTCCTTTTCCAGCCATGATATCAACCCCCCAGACAATAACTTGGATCTATCTGCATATTAGATTTAAGGCTCAGGGGAAAAAAAACGACGACAAAAAACTAGTATAGCCACATGCCCTTTGGAATATAACTAAAATATGCCTACTAGTTATCTACAAAATGGAGGACCCCCCAACTCTTCATCTGCACTATTCCAGCCTTTAGGTTCATGATTGTTCAACAATTTGTTTGGCTTTGTATGTTAACTCTCTTTTCAGCCACCAGGTTCCAGATGCTACTAGCATAATGCCAACCAGACTTCCCTGGACAGACAACCCCACCAATGTGTCCTGGAGCTCTGATTCCCAAGAGCCGAGCCTCACCCTACTAGGGGAAGAGAGAGGCAGGCTGGGAGTATGGATCAACCTGTCAATGCCCATGTTCAGCAGGGAAGCAATTACAGAAGCCAGACCTTCCACCTTCTGCATTCCATTATGATCCTGGGTCCATACTCCCACAGGGTTAAAGAAAAGGGAAGCTATCAGGGGAGGGGATGGGATACGGAGATCTGGTGGTGGGAATTGTGTGGAGTTGTACCCCTCTTATCCTATGGTTTTTTTCAGTGTTTCCTTTTTATAAATAAAAAATAATAATTTTAAGGCATGTTTCTTCTTCATCTGCTCTGGAAGTTCTATTTACAAACTTTTTTTGATTTTTCTGAGAAAGGTAGCATGCATGTCTCTTTTCCTTTCCATTTCACTTCATTGATATGCCTACTTTTTCTTCAATGAATTTAGAGAACATTTTCCCAGTCTGTCTTCAGAAGTAACAATTCCAATCTGAGCATTGTCAAATCTGTTACTTCCTGTCTCTGTTGGGTTTTATTTGTTTGGGAGTCATGTGTTTCTTGTCTAAGAACTCTTTCTTGTTTAATGTGGCTCTTTTTCAGGGCAACCAGTTCCTGTCATATTAAAGCAATGTTCTCTCAGTTCTCACCAAGAATACAAATCAGAGTTTAAAAATATTTTTTTCATTTCTCCTTGCATAACTTTCCCACTGCCGGGCATTTCTCTGAATTCTTAAGATTAACTTCCCAGATTCATGGAGGTCATAGTAATAAAAGCAGAAACTAGAAAAACTTTGAGTTATGGCACTTGAATGTTTATTTACCTAAACCATCACAGCTTTGACTTATTTGATGGAGACAATATAGCTTTATCCTACATATTTTTAACATGAAAGGTGGGGACCAGGGGCTTGAAGCTGGGTCCTTGCGCACTGTAATGTGTATGCTTAACCAGGTGCGCCACTGTCTGGCCCCTCTGAAGAAATCTTTAAAAACCAATAATATGGAACCTCACAAGAGGAAATAAATGGACTGAAGTCATAAAAAAGGTAGATAATCAAATGAAGAAAAAATATTCAGCTGGGGAGACAGCATAATAGTTATGCAAAAGGTTCTCGTGTCTGAGACTCTGAAGATCCAAGTTCAAAATCCCCAGTGCCACTATAAGCCAGAGTTGATCAGTGCTCTGGTCTTTCTTCTCTCTGTTTCTCTCTCTCTCTCTCTCTCTCTCATAAAATAAATTTAAAAATTATTTAAAAAAATACTAATAGCCATGTAATGTAGAAAAATGCTTAATGTGATATATATATATATATATATATATATATATATATATATATAATTTTTCTTTTGGTCATTCACCTTTCAAGACTGAGTTTTGGGGGTTTTTTTAGATTGAAATAGAGAGTCAGAGGAAAAGAAATCATAGCACTGAAGCTGTCTTTCCTGCAATGGGGGCAGGACTCAAATCTGGGTTTTTCACAGAGCAAATTCAAATCCCATAATATTGTCATTTCTTTCCTAGTCTCAGGGCGGTTAGAAGATGGAACCTTGAATGTCCAGTGGGTGAAGTGGCAAAACGCTCCCACTATTTTTCTAATAAATAATCTGGTAATACATATAAAGAAACTGAAAACATTGCACTTTGATGTAGAACTGTTTGCTTTTATTTTATGAAAGTAAGCGAGTGTGCAAAGTTTTAGCCACCAAGATATTACTTGGTGATATTTGAAATAAGAGCCGGTAGGAAGGTACATATTGACCTGAGAATAGTGATATTCCATTTTTGAAAACGTCTGTTTATAAGCGTCAATATTTCTTGGTTAATAAGAAAATGCATGGTTTTCATTTTTATGTTGACTGCATTTTTTTTTCTCTTTCAACAAGCACCATTGAAAATGTATGTACTACAAGGCTGGGTGGTGGCGCACTTGGTTGAGCGCATATGTTACAAAGCACAAAGACCCAGGTTCGAGCCCCTGGCCCCCACCTGCAATGAGAAAGCTTGGCAAGTGGAGAAGCAGTGCTGCAGGTGTCTCTCTGTCTTTCTTCCTCTCTATCACCCTCTTCCCTCCAGTTTCTGGCATCTCTATCCAATAAACAAATAAAGACTAAAACTTTTTTTAAAAATGTATGTACTTATAGGTGGTTGGACTTTCCTGTTAACAGTTTAATTACTTACTTTTATTAATAATTTAAAACATCTTTAAACACTTTTATTTACTTTATAAATGAGAGAGGAGGAGAGAAAGAGAACCAGGGAATCGCTATGGTATGTGGCTGTGCTGGGGACTGAACTTAGAAACTTATATTTGAAAGTCCAGAACTTTATCTGCTGAGCCACCTCCCAGGTTGCCTATTGCTGTTTGTTTATAATTTTGTAGGTAGTACTGGTTGGTTGTCTCCATGTCTGTGTTGTCTTCATCGTGTTTAGTAACAGTTTTAAATCAATTTAATTGAGTTGCTTTAATTTTCTTTCTGGGCTCTGGGCTATTTTAAATAGCAGAGGAATTTTAGCTCCTTGAAGTTTGAAGTTTTGAAAGTACTTCCCAGAAAACCATCTGGGTCTGCCTACTTTTGGAAAGTGTTGTTCTGTAACTTTTTTACTTTCTTCTGTACTATTGGTCTATTCATATTTGCAACATATTGTTGAGACACCTATAGAAATTTACATTTTCTTGGTGGAAGAAAGAAGCTTAGTTTAAAATAAGTCAGCACAAATTTCAAAAGTATGCTTTCATAATTTTTTTTGCATCTGTGATTAGATGCTTTTTCTTATTTTAGAAATTGAGTCTTTTAGTTTTTCCTTCTTTTTTCCCTTTCTTTTTCTATTACTCCTTTGACTTTTGCTTCATACAATATGTATCAGGTCTGTTCCATATATGTTGTTTCTGGATCCCAAGGCAAAAGACAAGTAGCTATCTGGGAGAAGTTTCTCTGGTAGTGGCATAAGGACATGAGGACAAGAGGAAAAATATATAGCATCTTTTTTAAAAAAAAAATTCTTTATTGGGGGATTAATGGTTTACGGTTGACAGTAACATAGAATAGTTTGTACATGTATAACATTTCCACATAATAATACAACCCCCACTAGGTCCTCCTCTGTCATCATGTTCCAGGACCTGAATGAACCCTTCCCCATCTCCCCAGCCCATAAATTTACTTTGGTGCATTACACCAACTCCAGTCCAAGTTCTGCTGAGTGTTTTCCCTTCTGATCTTGTTTTTCAACTTCTGCCTATGAGTGAGATCATCCCAAATTCATCCTTTTGTTTCTAACTTATCTCATTTAACATGATTTCTTCAAACTCCATCCAAGATGGGGTAAAAAAAAAAAAGGTGAATTCACTATTTTTTAATATGTACAACAGCTTTTAATACATAGTGTGGAGAAGGGACAGCTCAATCTCACCCACATGCCACTGGTCAAAGCAGTCACACAGTCAAGTCCAAAGTTATTAGATAGCAAAATATGCTTTTTTATTGCCATGGTAAAGGAGTTCTAAAAAAAAAAATCGAGGCTGATACTTCAGTTTGCCATGTCCAACGATGGAAACATGTATCATCCTGTGTAAAAGATGCTTAGGACTAATAGATGTACTTTACTATGTAGGCTGGATAGATACCTGAAGGTATAATGATGTTTGGAATCTGAGTAGGATACCAGCTTTCAGGTTAAGAGTACCACTGATACCCCCCCACACACACACACACACATACACTGAAAGCTTAGTGGTTTACAATTCAGTTGTTGGCACAATTTCTCATCTCACCAAGATAGATGTGTGTAAGACACTCTCAGCTCCAATTTGGGTCTTTTTCCTTTATCAAGTACTGGGACCTGAAAGTCCCCCTCCTTCCATCTTCTTCTTATCCTCCTCTCCCAGAATCCTTTGCTTTGGTGCAACACACCAAGCCGGTCCAAGTATTACTTTGTCTTTTTCTCTCACTTTCTTGTTCTTTAAGTTCTGCCCATGAGTGAGATCATGTCATAGTCATCCTTCTCTTTCTGGCTTATCTCATTTAACACGCATGCCTCAAGCTCCACCAAGATGAGGTGAAGATGGTGACTTCATCATTTTTAATAGTTGAATAGGATTCCAGGCCAAAACTCTCATAGCCACTCATCTGTTGTTGGACACCTAGGTTGCTTCCAAGTTTGGGCTATTACAAATTGTGCTGCCATGAACACGGACGTGTATAGAGCACTTAGGATGGGTGTGTTTGGTTCCCAGGAGAGGAATTGCAGGATCATCGGGTATGTCCATCCTAGTCTTATCAGAGTTCTCTAGACTGCTCTCTAGAGGAGTTGGACTAATTTACATTCCACCCCCAGCAGTATAGAAAGGTTCCTTTACTCCTGCAACCACTCAAACATTTGTTTTTATTTCCTTTCTAATGCATGACATTCTCATAGGAGTGAAGTAGATATGCCTCAATATTTACATATATTAAATATTGGACAACTTAGGCATGTCTGAATAAACAAGTTTATTGTAAACAGATTTCTTTTTTCTTTTTCTTTCTTTCTTTTTTTTTTTTTTTTGCCTCCAGGGTTATTGCTGAGGCTCGGTGCCTACACCACGGATCCACTGCTCCTGGAGATTATTTCCCTTCCCACCCTCTTTTTTGTTGCCTTTATTGTTTTATCTTTGTTGTGGTTATTATTGTTGTTGTTGTTATTGGTGTCCTCGTTGTTGGATAGGACAAAGAGAAATGGAGAGAGGAGGGGAAGACAGAGAGGAGGAGAAAAAGACAGACACCTGCAGACCTGCTTGTGAAGCGACTCCCCTACAGGTGGGGAGCCCGGGGCTCAAACCAGGATCCTCACGCTAAGTCCTTTCACTTCACACCACGTGCACTTAACTTTCTGCGCTACCATCCAACCCAAATAAATTGATTTCTTGATTCATTGATTCCCTAAACTTATAATGGATTAGAGATCTTACATTATAAATCCCACATAGTAGGTGAGAAAGGAGTACTCTGGAAGGATCAAATAAAATAACTGGCCATAGTTAAACAGTCCCTGTCACATCCTGTTCAGTTTCCTCTCATTTACCAAGCTATATATTTCCTGATTGTCTTTCCAACTTCTATTTAAATAAACCAGTATTGTCCAGCAGAGAATTCTTTGAGAACAAAGATCTTCTATTTTGCACTGTCTGAAATGGTAGACAATAACCCCATGTTCTTTGTGACTATTCAAAATATGGCTAGTGTTGTTGAATGTCTAACTACCTTAATTTAATATTAAATTTAAATATAAACAACTACATGTCTCTCATGACTCCCATGGTGGGCAGAGCAACTCTAAGTTAGGTGGACTAAGAATAAAGTGACTACACTCACTCTAATTCAGAGGCTCCTAAGTGGAATATCAAATTTCAAAGGAAATATTTCTCAGATAAAGAGAGTACTACCACGTTTTTTTTAAGCAAGTAAGAAGGTCATATTTTATCGAGTAAAGCATTCTTGTGGCCAAGCGTAAGGTCAACAGGTGCAGGAAATATGTAGTCATCTCACTGAACAAAGTCAGTTGTATAAGAAATAGAATCTTTCTTCTCCCCCTTCCATTTTTGGCTTTCACATTTCTCACCCCCTTTTCTCCAAATCTATTTAATTTAAATCTTTAAGTCATCTCTTCTGGAGGCAGGGATTAAATTTCAGGCAATGAAGTACTTGCTTCTGACTCCTCTTGGCCATTGTTGCCTTCTCTTCGTAATTGTTCCCCAAAGTGTTCCCATCCAGCTCTTCCAGGTGGGTTTGTAAACTCTTAAGGCACACTCATGACCAATATATATATATTACACATGCTTGCCTATGGTGTAGGCACTTTGCACACTTGACCTTCTTTTATTTTTAACTGAATATTTATTAATTAATTAGTTTACATTAGGAAGAGTATAAACTATGTTCTCTTTTTGACAACTTCCTGAATACCAAGGAAATATAGAATTTATTATTATTAGTTATTTATAAAATAGAAACACTGACAAGACCATAAGATAAGAGGGGTACAATTCCACACAGTTCCCACCACCAGAACTCCCCTGATAACTTTCCTATTCTTTATCCCTCTGGGAGTATGCACCAGGATCACTATGGGATGCAGAAAATGGAAGGTCTGGCTTCTGTCATTGCTTCCCCACTGAACATGCTACTAGACCTTCTAAGACACAGAGTCTCTCTGTGAATTTTGCTGCTCTTAAGCCTCACTTCAGCAATGGTACTCAAATCTTCCACTGCATTCATCCTCCCCAAAGATATCTGAAGCATCCAACTTCAGTTTGCCTGTATCCAATCCAAGTTGTGAGTATGGGAAGAGGCCAGGTACAAACCACTTACTCAGAAAGACAAATATAGTGCTTAGCTCAGACTCAAATGTGCTGCAGTAACAACAACGACAACAACAACAACAACAACACAACAACAACAACGACATAGAATATTTTCCACTCTAGCTGGATAGTCGTGACTGTTCCACAGCAACTTCTAACGGGTCTCTTTGTGGTCTTACTGTAAAGAAAGCAACAGTGGGGGTGAACCTGCAAAAACAGCTCTCAAAAATTCTGCCCAGAAATGGTACAAATCACTTATCTGCATATTCTTAGTCCAAAGAAAACCATGCAGTAAGTCTTGACGTCAATAAGGTAGGTGAAATACAATCCCTCCCCAGAGGAATTGATAGGCGGTGAGATTTTGAACTCTAATGAAATCCACACACGAATCATCAACTTTTCTTTCTCTCCACCCTCATCATTATTTTTATGTATGTATGTATTTATTTATTTATTTATTCCCTTTTGGTTGCCCTTGTTTTATTGTTGGAGTTATTGTTGTTGTTATTATCGACATCGTCGTTGATGGATAGGACAGAGAGAAATGGAGAGAGGAGGAGAAGACAGAGAGGGGGAGAGAAAGATAGACACCTGTAGACCTGCTTCACCGCTTATGAAGCGGCTCCCCTGCAGGTGGGGAGCCGGAGGCTCGAACCAGGATCCTCATGCAGGTCCTTGCGCTTTGCATCACCTGTGCTTAACCCGCTGTGCTACCGCCTAACTCCCATCATTATTTTTAATACATTATGGTCTGTAGTTTTGCTATCTAGACTAAGAAGAGAACAATCTACAAATGCTACAACCTGTGGCATAGACTGTCAGATCTCTAAAGTCCATCTTCTTGAAACTCAAAACTCTTTTCTTTAAAAAAAAAGTATGGGAGCCTGGCGGTAGCGCAGCGGGTTAAGCGCAGGTGGTGCTAAGCGCAAGGACAGGCATGAGGATCCCGGTTCGAGCCCCCGGCTCCTCACCTGCAGGGGAGTCGCTTCACAGGCGGTGAAGCAGGTCTGCAGGTGTCTATCTTTCTCTCCTCCTCTCTGTCTTCCCCTCCTCTCTCCATTTCTCTCTGTCCTATCCAACAACGACGAAATCAACTACAACAACAATAAAAAGACAACAAGGGCAACAAAAGGGAAGATAAATAAATAAAATTACAAAAATATATATATATGTTGTTATTACGACAGTAATAACAACAATAATAACAACAACTACGAAGATAAACAAGGGCAACAACGGGGAAAATTAAAAAAAATATATATATATAGTCTTCCATATGTGTTTCTGAAGCCTGGTTTGAAAGAGCAGAAGAGTAACAGTAACAGTGCTCATGTTACAGTACACAAGGACCCAGGTTCAAGCCCCTGGTCCCCACCTGCAGGGAGGAAGCTTCACAAGTGACAAGGCAGGGCTGCGGATGTCTCTCTGCCTCTCTTCCTCTCTATCTCCTCCTCCCCTCTCAATTTCTCTCTGTCTCTATCCAATAATAAATAAATTAAAAAATAAATAAAATAAGAAAGGAATGCCCTAGCTCTGTGCTATGCCACACAATACCCCGCTAGACACTTGTAGTTCTTGAGCATTTACAATGTGTATTATTTTATTAAATTTATTTATTCCTTTTTGTTGCCCTTGTTGTTTTATTGTTGTAGTTATTATTGTTGTTGGTGTCGTCGTTGTTGGATAGGACAGAGAGAAATGGAGAGAGAAGGAGAAGACAGAGAGGGGGAGAGAAAGAGAGACACCTGCAGACCTGCTTCACCACTTGTGAAGCCTGTGAAGCGACTCCCCTGCAGGTGGGGAGCCGGGGGCTCCAACTGGGATCCTTATGATGGTCCTTGCGCTTTGTACCACGTGCGCTTAACCCGCTGCACTACTGCCCGACTCCCTACAATGTGTATTATCAAAGAACATAAGTTTTAATTCCGTTAACTCTAAGTCATTTAATTTTTAATAGCCACATAGCTAGGAGCTACTACTGTGACTGTATAATTCCAGATATTGACATAGATAGCCTCACCTGAAATCATCCAGTGCCCTTATTGTCTCACTGCTATTTTTACATATAAAAAGTATGTGTCCTAGCTTTAAAATGGGAAGAACTTCAGTTTTTATGAGTTACAGCAACACTATAGGTATAATACAGTTGGTTAAAATTAAATAATGCCTTCCCTTCTAAATTAGCTAGAACTGTTGATCTAGTAAGCAGAGGCAAAGTAATTAAAGATTTCATGATTATTCAGCCAAGAAATGCCTCAAACCATTTCTTGTTCACCTGGCCAGCAAGATACTTAGGATCATATTTAGGACGTCTTGCAGCCATAATCAGTATATGCAGAACATTCCATTTCAAAAGGCTAATTTTTAGATAGTCAAAAGAACATTTATGTTTAAGAAGTAGTTTTTCTCTCTTACACTAACCATGACAACGTTTGTGGTAAGGGAATAGTATATTATGAAGAAATGTATATGTTGCTTTAGATTGGTAATTTGACAGATAGCTTTTAATCTTTGCAATCTATTGGGTCGTGTTTTTTTTTTTTTATTATATTAGACATGAGAAATTAAAGGTTTGAAAAGGTTATGCACTTTTGTTAAGGTCATATAACTGTTATCTGGAATTTTAATGTGTGAAGTGTTTGCTCAGACACTCAACGACATTGTTCTTATTTGACAAAGATGAAAATCTTATTGCAATCACCTATCTTTTCCTAAGGATAGAGTCCTTTGCAAAAGCCACCAGATGCTGATGTGATAATGCTATGTAGATGGCACCAGGCCTTCCAAAGTTGATGTCCTCAGCTCTCCTTTGCAGTATAAGAGGAAAATATAAATAGCTTTGAGTGCAGAATCTTGGCCAGATGAGAAACCTATTCTCATCCATTCGGGTCCATTGATAATGTCACTATTAGTATGCCCTTCCTCCCTGTTGACTCCTATTGGGCTTAATGAAAATCAAGGTGAAAACATCTTGGATACAAAGCATCTATACCTGGTTCAAAAATCTTCCTTCAACCTTTGTGCCTCCATTTCACCTTGCACCTCAGCCTTAGTCAGATGGTGTGAACATTTATGAGACAGCACTAGTTGACATTAACCTTCCTCTGTGAGTTCAGCTCAGTAAGGCTGCACATCCACTGAAAATACCAAGAAAGCCAGATGTTCACTTTCTGTACTTAACCGTTGCATGCTTGGTTCTGCTTTTTCTAACAAGACAGGAAGTCGTTTCTTTTTCCTTTTTTTTTTTTTTTTTTTTTTTTTACATTTTTTATTATCTTTATTGATTGGATAGAGATAGCTAGAAATACAGAGGGAACGGGGCTACTAGGGTAAAAAAAAAAAAAAAAAAACAACCAGAAGTAGACACCCACAGTCCTGCTTCACCACTCATAAAGCTTTCCCCTGAAGGTGGGGGCCAGGGGCTTGAACCCTGGTCCTTGTGCATTGTAACATGTACATTCAAGTAGGTGCGCCACCACCTGGCTCCCAAAACCGTTTCTCTTTCTAGAATACTACGGTGCAAAGCCATAAGCGATCTTCCCTCCTCCCACCTGGCACTCCTCCACGGTACCAACTTTGCCCCGAGGAAAGGTGGGTACCTGGACACAAACTACAAGTCCCAGCATGCACGGCGTGCCCTGCACAGGCGCAGCGGGGGCAATACCCCCTCCTATCACCACCACCACCTTTGCCAGCGGGCCAGCCAGCCTGCGGAGATTGCTAGGTCCCGGTGCCGGGCTGAGGCTGGGGCTTGAAGGGGGGCAGACAGCCGTGAGGACCTGGAGGGCGCCCGGGGCAGCCCCGGGTGTGACTATGTAGGCGCCGCTGCACCGTCGAGCGGGATGTTGCAGCGGGAGGTGGAGTAGGCGGTGGTGCCCTCCGTGGGGAGTCAGGCGGCTCCGGGAGGCTCCGCAGTGCCGCCGCCGTCACCCGGGAGGCTCCTCTCGGGAGCCATGTAACCCTGCGGCGGACTTCCAGGCTCCTCCGTCCTCCCCCCCATCCCCACCCCCACCCCATCCCACCCCATCCCATCCCATCCCATTCCCCAACCCCACCCCTTCCCCGGTTTCCCGGACTATCGCTGCAGCCCGGCCACGATGAAGAAGCAGTTCAATCGTATGCGCCAGCTGGCCAACCAGACGGTGGGCAGGTAGGTCACCCGCTTGGTGCGCGCCCTGGAGGCTGCATGCGCCCAGGGCGCAGGTGCTGGAACCAGCCCTCTTCCTGCCTTCCTCCCTCCCTCCCTGCTCTGATCCCTAGGGGCGCCGCCTGCAGGCACGACCTCCCCAACACCCCCCACCCCTCTACCCCATACTCTGTGAACTTCCTTCACCCTCCAAAGCCCTCCTCACTCCTCCACCCGCGGCTGCTGCTCCAAGGCCCGGGTTGCCCAGCGCACAGTGTGACGCATCCCTTACCTGCGGCCCCAGCTGCCCCCTCACCTTGTCCTCCCTGCCTGTCCCCGGGATCCCGGCTCCCTCTGGCCACACAGCTTTCTGGAAACAGGTGTTTGCTCGGATGGGTGCTGGAGGCAGCCAAACCGCAGTCACTCTCCCAAGGTCCCTCCCCTGCGCCCGAGTTTCCCCGAATCTCTCGGGGGTGGCGGGGAGGGGAGGTGGGGTGTCATAGGGAAGTGTGCGGCCTGGTCTGCTTGGGAGAACTGAGCTGCCCTCCCCCTCCTTCCCGCTCCTGCTGTGTTTGTTTTCTGGGACTGTGTCTGTGCCGAGATGCTAGATCTTTTTCTGGCCGGGTGGGTGGTGTGGAGAGAGGATCCGAAAAGGATGGGGGGCGGGGGTGTGTGGGGGAGACGGCGGATGGGTAGGGAAGGTGCTGGTGGTATGGCGGTGCTTGGTCCTAAGACTGTTTTCTGTGAAGGGAGGGAGAAACGGAGGGGAGGGAAGGAGGCTACCTAAAGGAAGACCCAACTCTGGAAGATGAGATGAGCAGAGGCTCACAGCCAGGCTGGACGGAGGAACAGGAGCCTACAGTCAAGAAGAGCCAGGCCCCAGGAATCAGCAAGACCCAGCCTGCTGTCAGCACAGTGAAAATGGACTAGCTACATCTGGGCTAGTGTCTCTAGCAGCGGCTCTGCTGGGTGCCAACGTTTATTAATGTTACATAAGGCTTTTCTGGTGGGTCCTTTTCCAAAGCTAGACAGGTTGTGAACACAGGATTTTTAGGTAAAGCAGATCCCTCCCCCTTCCCCCCATCCCCCCATGGGACTTCTGCTTCTGGAGAGAGATCCTTGTTGTTGCTGTGGTAAAGGAACTCAGGTGTACAAGAACCCAGCCTTAGGTGCAGATTCAAGTGCAGGCTCAACACACAGAGGGCTCTCCACTAGGCTTATCAAGAAACCAAATACCTTTCTTGGGTGGGAAGTGGAGCCAGGAACACTGTAGGGTGGGGTTGGGATCATCCCTGGTGAATAAGGAATATTACAGCCCTAATAGTAGTGGGCATTGGAGAGTAGGGAATACAGTGCCTTCTCAGTGTTGCTTTGGACTCCAGATGGTTTCCAAGTAACAATGTTTAAAATTGACTTGGATTTGTTTTTTCCTTCCCAAACACATGTGCTTTAACATGAGGGAGAATTTCTGAATAACAGAGTCATTTTAGCCCAGATTTCTGGCATGGTATTGCCACAGATACGGACTCCTGTGGTTTGCTTTTCTCATACGTTGGATACTGAGGTCTGGTCTTGATTGTCTAGTAGTTGACAATCAAGCTGACCGATCTTAAGTTCTTGACTTCTGCATCACCCTGCAGGCTGGCATCAGTCGTCACATCAGGTCAACCTTGCAAGTGATTGGAAACCTTCTACTGGTAGTCTTGGACTACTCATCTACTTGGTCTTGGGGTTTCAGTTCAGTGTTCAAGTCTCAATGTTGAGAAGGTGTTTGTGTTTCTTTCCTGGCTTCTCTGAGGTATACAATTCTGCTGTCTCTTTGAAGGGTTCATTTCAAAGTGGGAAATTTGTGAGCCTTGGGCATAAAACTATTTATTGCCTCCAGGGTTGATTATCACTGGGGCTCAGTGCCAGCACTATGAATCCGCTGCTCCTGGTGGCTTTTCCCCCCATTTTTATTGGGTAGGGGTGAGAGAAACTGAGATAGAGAGGGAGAAAGACAGGCACATGCAGACCTGCTTTGCTGCCTGTGAAGCATCTCCCCTACAGGTTGGGAATGGGTGCTTGAGCCCAGATCCTTGAGTGAGACCTTGTGCTTAGTACTGTATGCACTTTACTGGGTCTGCCATCACTTGACCCCCATAAAACCTTATTTTTCACACTCATTCTTGCAAGGAATAGCAAAAGGAGAAAGGAAATTGCATTTTCTTTTAATAAGTGGTTCCCCAAGAGGGAAGGGGGTGATAGAGAGGGAGAGAGACACCAGTGACACTGCTTCACCACTTGTCAAGTTTTCCCCCTGCAAGTGGGGACTGGAGACTTGGACTTGGGTCCTTGCGCATTGCAACATGTGCGCCCAACCAGGTGCATGCCCCCTCCCAGCTCCTTGATCAGGTGCTTTGTGGTGTCTTGAGCACACGTGCACTCAGTCATTTAGTAACTGTTGACTGGATGCTGCTGTGTGCAAGGTACCTTTCTGATTCAGAATATATCTGATTCAAAGTAAACAGAATCCTATTCTCTTGGAATCTGCATTCAAATGCAGATTATGATTATATTGTGTTGTCTTGTTTTTTTTTGTGTGTGTGCTTTTGTTTTTGTTTTCATTCATCTTTCCCATTAGATTTTAAGCTCCTTATGGGCAGGAGTACTGCCTTGGTACCATATATATATATATAATAGGTACCCTGAAATTCTTTGTCAACCAGATATGGGGAGGGGGATCCATATATTACAGATAGAAGACCCACACAAAGTAATTCCAGAATGAGAGATGCTCCAGACACTGCCTCTTTCATTCTGTGATGGAAATAGTGTTCAGAAGAGTGAGACACAGCTACACTTCTGGACTTTGGATGAATAAAACAAGGTCTTTTTTTTTTCTTGGCTATTTAAAAATGATTGAAGTCACATTGCAGTGAAGCCATGTATACGTTTCAAGTATGCATCATTATAAGTGTCTGTATTATATTAAATTCATATCCAAAGCTCAGTTCTATCTTCCACCAGGTAATTGGCCTTTTTTTTTTGTCCTATTAACTTGTACCCCTGCCTTCTCCCCTTTGGTATCCTCTAGTATGGTATTACAGCCTAAAAGTTTTTTTTTTAATTTTTTTATTAGTTATTTAATAATGATTAACAAGATATTAAGATAACAGGGGTATAATCCCACACAGTTCCCTCCACTAGAATTCTGGGTCCTATCTCCTCTATTGGAAGCTTCCCTATTCTTTGTCCCTCTGGGAGTATAGATCAAAATTCTTTCTCCACTAGAATTCTGGGTCCCATCTCTATTGGAAGCTTCTCTACTCTTTGTCCCTCTGGGAATATAGACCAAAATTCTTTATGGGGAGCAGAAGGTGGAAGGTCTGGCTTCTGTAATTGCTTTTCCACTGGACATGAGTGTTGGCAAGTTGATCTTTATCCCCAGCCTGTTTCTGTCTTTTCCTAGTGGGATAGGGCTCTGGAGAGGTGAGATTCCAAGGCATATTGGTGAGGTCACCTGCCTAAGGAAGTCAGGTTGGCATCAACTTGGTGGCTGAGGGGCAGTAAGATGTAAAGCAGATTGTTTAATAAACAGGAGCCCCAAAATAGGAATAGAGCTTATGAAATTAGGGGTCTTCTTGTGGAAAGATGCTAGGAAGTCTATGTTCCAAGGGGCCTATGGCTTTAGTACTTTTTGCCTGAGCCTAATAGCTAACATGCAGGTGGACTAAAAGTATTATTTGAGAAGATGGTGTCAGAGTTGAGAATAGGATAGGACTAGAAAGCTGGAGTAGGACAGAGAGTAGCTCCTAAATAGGAGGAAAGTATAGAAAAAGCACTCACTATAAACACCATCAATCTGACCTAGGACCTGTATCTATTTATATTTATCAAAGGAGCCTATGTGACCACTGAGTACCTGTCAGTCTGTGCTCGCAGTCCATGGTCACTGCTGGGAACATCTAGGCTACACTCATTTCAGGACCTGTCTTCCTCAAGTAGTAGAGTAGAATGACCCAGCCTCCCTTCAGAGAGTGGCCCAGTTCATTGCTGCTCTACAGTGAGAGCCAGGTCCTGGGGAGGCCCATAAGAGGTCTTATGATAATGTTCTTTATGGAATTGATGATAGAGGGATCTATTAGAGGTCCCATCATATCTATGTAGGATTCCAAGGATTCCCTGACAAGAACCCTCAGGTAATGGCATGGCCTGGTGGTGACCAAACATACCATCATTAAAGTGAGCCCTTATCCAGCTTTTGTAGTCCTTACTTTATGTGACAAGGTTAGATTTAATGTGATTGAGGGAAGTGAAGTAAGGGGGTAGGGGAGGGATGTCTAAGCCTAAGTAGTAAATGTTTGATTAGGTACACACACACACACGTGTGTGTGTGTGTGTGTGTATATTTAAAAATTTTTGTTTTATTTATTTACTGGATAGAGACAGCCAGAAATCAAGAGGGAAAGGGGTGACAGAGAGGGAGAGAGACACCAGCAACACTGCTTTACCACTTGTCAAGCTTTCACCCTGCAAGTGGGGACTGGAGACTTGGACTCGAGTCCTTGCACTCAACCAGGTGCATGCCCCCTCCCACCTCCTTCATCAGGTACTTTGAGGTGTCTTCTTTAAGTCTTTCTACTCACTTGCTGAAAAAGTTTGTTTCTGTTTTATTTAGCTCATCCATTTGTTTCACGATGTATCCGTGGTGAGTGAGATCACAACAGAGCATGTCTGTCTTTTAGTTATTTCACTCAGGCCAGACACATGGTAGGCCAGAGTAAGATTTCAGGGAGGATTTGGTTTGTGTCTTCCTTCATCACCACCTTTCTACTTGAAAGGGAGTCTGTGTTTGCTGACAGGCAAAGAACATTTTTCTTGGAAGTGGCAGTTGGCTTGTGTTGAGTAGAAGAAAGCCCTGGGCTGACATTTTAGAGTCCTTCTTAGAAAAAGAGCAAATTGGAAGTGGAAACTGGCACCTTGACTTGATGGGAAAGATACTCTTCTCTCTCTGCCTGTATGATGGAGACCACAGTAGCTTTCATCTCAGTGAGCTGCTGATGTTAAAAAGATCATAAAAAGAGTGAGTGACTCTGGTTAAACACACATGCTACAATGCACAGGGACCCAGGTTCGAGCCCCAGGTCCCCACCTCAGTCGAATGGCTTTGTGAGTGATGAAGCAATGTTGCAGGTCTCTCTCTCTTTCTCTCTCTCTCTCTCCCTCTGTCATCCCCTTCCCTCTTGATTTCTGACCATCTCTAGCCAATAAATAAATATAATTAAAAAATAAAAGAAACTGATTCCATTGTTCCCCCTCCCCCCAAAAAAGGTGAGTCTTGAGAGTAGACAATGAACTCTATATAACATTGTGGAAGACAGGAGTGGATGGATAGTACTTAAGGCTGGCTAGGTTGGATTGGATGGTTTGGTTTCAGAGGCTTTGGGCTTTGCAGTGGAGGGGGAAGTTTTGTCTGCATAACTGTTTCCAGACATCTGCTCAGGCACCACTTCTGGTTTTGTGTCTGGTACACAGCTTGGCTGAGCATCAGTGCTGCTCTGCGGTCCTCAGAATGCAACTGCAGCAGCCGGTGGTTCTTAGATGCTGAGGATGCAGCCTTCTGGAGAACTAGAGCTGCAGGCATTTTATTTTTTGCTCAGGCCAAAGCTGTCAAAACCAGTGAGGTCTGGGAGTCAGGCAGTAGTGCAGCGGGTTAAGCGCACGTGGCGCAAAGTGCAAGGACCGGCGTAAGGATCCCGGTTTGAGCCCCCGGCTTCCCAACCTGCAGGGGGGTCGCTTCACAGACGGTGAAGCAGGTCTGCAGGTGTCTATCTTTATCTCCCCCTCTCTGTCTTCCCCTCCTCTCTCCATTTCTTTCTGTCCTATCCAGCAATGATGACAATAACAACAACAGTAATAACTACAACAATGTTGTAATAACAACAACAGTAATAACTACAACAATAAAACGACAAGGGCAACAAAAGGGAATAAATAAAAAATATATTAAAAAGAACAGTGATTTCGGGGTCTCTCTCTCTGGTTTGGGGTGGCCTCCAGGGGAAAGGTAACGGACTGTTTTTTTCTCGCTCACGACAGAAGTAAAAGACACCAGGGAGCTCTTCACATGTTCAGAACTCAGAACTCGTTTATTAGCAAGGTGGACATGAGTTAAATAGAAAAACAAACGAAGGGAATATTACTGAAATATGTCAGAAATTACAGGTTTCTTATTGGTCGGCATGCCCCTAAGGTAGGGGGCTGGTATGACAGGAATTGATGAGATACAAGACAGTTATTCTCCATGACACAAGCAACTTAATTATCCAAAGGTATTTGAGAGAAGCATAGGGGTTAAACCTGTAGGGTGAGACAGAGAGAAGATGGATATCAAAAGGCCATATAGTTTGGAATTTCTCTTGTCTGGGGTCTGAGGTGTGTGATGGAGTGTGTGATAAGGTGTGTTCTTCTGTGATCAGAAGGAGACTTTGAATAAGTGAATCTGCGGCCATGTGGCCTGCAGTTAATGGAGGGAAGTACTGGGGTTTCTGTGGGCCTGAGAGTCAAGAAGGAAAGAACCAAGTCTGAGTTTCCCCCCTTATGCTCATCTTGGTTGAGAGAGACTTACCAAGAGGTTATCTTCTCAGACCTCCATCCAAGGACGGGGGTGGTTCTCCCTAAGCTCTATCAGGCTTACACATAGTACCAACACAGTGAGGTGGTTTTTATTTTTTCATCTTGAAGATTTCTCTGAGACAAAGCCCTGTGCATCAGACCTCCTGCTAGTAAGACTCCCATGCTTCAGTGGTGGGATTTATATATTCAGCAGAACAGTATGGAAAACCAGAACCAATTCCAAATTAATCCAGTGGTTGCTTTATTCTCACCTACTAGTTCCCTGACTGTGATTTGGACCTCTCAGATCAACTCAGGTCCTGCCATATCTTCTTCCCAGCAGGGCAGACAGACCCATGCCTGTCCTCCAAGGAGCACTGAGTACATTTCTTTTCTTTTCTTTTTTTTTTGGGGGGGTGCTTTCACTGTTTATTTAATACAAAAACTCCACATCGTGATTTCCCCCCGGAGTCAGAAATTCTTTGAGACGATACCATCCACCTCGGCCAGTCATAGAATGGATTCCTGCGACTCACCCATCCTGCGGATGGGCCCGCAGATCTCGTAGGTTGTATACTGGCCATTGAACCTGCCGGTTATCTTGTCGACCTCAGCCACGTTCATCTGGATGGACGCGTGGTCCTTGGCACCGATGATGCGATTGCTGCCAGAGCACATCCGCGGAACGTACACGGTCCAAGGTCCACCTGCATCATTCTGCATGGTGGAGCACTAATGTAGAAAAAAACACACTGAGTACATTTCTTATGTCCCAGAAGGGTTCTTCTCTTTTTTCCATTAGTGCTGCGGAAGCCCATGTCTTGACACCTGCTGTGCTATAAATATATGTTCACTCGAGATAACAGAACATGCTCACCAGCTGATGAATGGGCTAGCAAATTTGGAAAATAATCTTTGCTTTTGTCTTTGAAGCTCCTGACTGTACTGATCTGCCAGGTTTCAGCCTTCGGCTGGGATGTTCTCTGTCCTGCAGAATTCTATTACTCTGGACCTACTGCAAGTCCTTGTGAAGGAAACATTTTCTTAAATAGCAACAAATGACTTCCCATCCCATTTTATATCCACCGAGGAAACTGATCAATTTCGTTAGGTTTCTTTTTTTTTTAATTAAAAAAATTTTATTTATTTAAAAAAGGAGACGTTAACAAAAAGGTATCTTTATTATTATTTTTTCTAAAATAATGGCTGTTAAAGGCCTCTTTTTTGCTACTCTGGAGTAAGTAAATCAGTAATCATGAGAGTAGGACAGTATTTGAATGTATAGCTGTTCATTTTCAGCAGGGACTAGTAGGCATAAAAGGACATTTCAACAGGTAGTTTGATAATCAGTCACTGTGAATAATAATATAGTGTTTAAGCTTTCCATTAGGTGTGGGCCAGAAAGAAGGGTTCAGAAAAAGAGGAAGAGCTGGGGGTCTCTTTTTGGGTACAGGACATCTGAGTAAGTTGGCACTTAGAAGCTCAGTCAGTGCCTTTGGGGAATGCATGGCTGTCAAGCGATTTCAAATTCTTCTCTCTGTCCAGGAAGCAGATGTTTTTTGCTTTCATTTTCCAACTTTAGAGTTTATTTTAGGGATAAATGTTTACTTTCCCACAGAATTCAATTTACTTTTTTTTTTCTAGCTTTCATTTTGGTTCTGCCAGTTATCTTTATGATAGAGAAGTTAGAAACTTATGGATGGCTGTGAAAGGAAAAAAAAATCATATATTATCTCCTTATGTGGAGACCACAGTTTTCTGTTTTTAAAGAGATGTGTTCTTTGAAAAGGGATTTTTAAATTTTTATTTTTGCCTCCAGGGTTATCACTGGGGCTCAGTGCCTGCACTATGAATCCACTGCTCCTGGCGGCCACCCCTCCCTTTTTTTTCTCTTTCTACTTTTATTTAACAGGACAGAGAGAAATTGAGAGGGGAGGTATATATATATGGAGAGAGAGAGAGAGACATCTGCAGACCTGCTTCACTGCTCATGAAGTGTTCTCCCTGCAGGTGGGGAGCAGGGGCTCAAACTTGGGTCCTTGCAAATGATGATACGTGAGTTTAACCAAGTCTGGCACTACCCAGCCCCTCTTGCTGATTTATTAATTTTTAAAACTATGTGAGTATATACTGTATAAATAAGCACATATGAAGTTACATTTTCATTTTCTGTATATTGTCAGTTCCCTACCCCAAACACATCCACAGTTAATATAAAAGCTTCCTTCATTGTAAGAATGAAAATAAAAATCTCCCTTTTCTTTTTAACTTTCTAGTTATGTTGAACTTTTTTTTTTTTTTTTTTTAAGTTTATTGACTATTTGTTGCCTTTGCTTAGTGGCTTCTATCTTTCTTTGTTGCATTTTTCTAAGGTCATCTTCATAAATGTCTTCTTGATTCCTTTTATTTTTTTTTCCCCAACCACAGTTGTTTCTAAAGATTGGTGCCTGCACCATTCCACTGTTCCTTTTTTTTTTTTTTTTCTTTCTCTCTTCCTTTCTTTCTTGATAGAGGGAAAGAGGCAGAGAAAGATAGAGAAAGAAAATGAGAAAGAGATACAGAAAGGAAAGGGAGCCACTGACAACACTATTCCACTGCTGATGGAGCTATTCCCTGCAGGGGACTAGAGGCTTGAACCCTGCTCTTCACACTTGATAATGTGTGTTTGGCCATCTCTTTTTGGTTGTTAAGGTAATTTTAATATCTTGAACATGTATATGCTTTGTAATATGCCACACACACATTTTTCCATAAAGGTTTTGCCTCTTATACTGTTATTCCTATCGAAGTCTAGTATTTTTTCATCAGCATAATAATATGTTATTAATCATTGACTATCAATTTATGGCCTGTATTTATTTTGATTTGTGTATTTATTTATGTATTTATTTATTGCTTCTAGGGTTATTGCTGGGGCTTGGTGCCTGCTCTGTGAATCCACTGCTCCTGGAGGCCATTTTTCCCATTTTGTTGCCCTTGTTGTCATTTTTATCATCATTTTTGCTTATTGTTGTTGCTGGATAGGACAAAAGAGAAATCAAGAGAGGAGGGGAAGACAGAGAAGAGGAGAGAAAGATAGACACCTGCAGACCTGCTTCACCACTTGTGAAATGAACCCCCTGCAGGTGGGGAGCTGGGGGCTGGAACCTGGATCCTTACGAAGGTCCTTGAACTTCGCGCCGTGTGCGCTTAACCTGCTGCGTGACTGCCCGGTCCCCTATTTTGAATATTTTCATTAGTGGTTTAATAATGGTTTACAAGATTTTAAGATCACAGAGGAATTGTTCCCCTCTGCATTCACCACCAAAGTTCTGTGCTGCTCTTCCTGCCCTGTCCTATGACAACCACGACATAGTTGCCGACAAGTCCTAGTGACACTTTGGCTACTTTGAAACATATATAAATTTTTATCACTTTATTATTGGATAGTATGTATCTCTTCTCTCGAAAAGAGTCTATGCAGATATTTTCCCAACACTTTTATTGGGCTATTTTTTTTTTTTGCCTCCAGGGTTAATGCCGGTGCTCGGTGCCTACATCACAAATCCACTGCTCCTGGAGACCATTTCTTCTCCTTTTGTTGCCCTTGTGGTTTTATCATTGTTGTGATTATTATGATTGTTGTTGTTGTTGCTGTCGTTCGATAGGACAGAGAGAAATAGAGAGAGGAGGGGAGACAGGGGAAAGAAAGAAAGACACCTGCAGACTTGCTTTACCGCCTGTGAAGGGACTCCCCTGCAGGTGGGGAGCCGGGGACTGGAACTGGAATCCTTACTCTGGTCCTTGGGCTTGGTGCCATGTGCGCTTAACCTGATGCGCTACCGCCCTACTCCCTGGGCTATTTTTTATTGTTGGCCTGTATGAGTAATTTATAGATATTTGATCTGTGAGTATTTTCTCTCAGTTGCTGGGTTGCCAACTTACCTTGTTATAGACGTGTACAAGCGTTCCTTTCTCTCTTCCACTCTTCCTTCCTTTCTTCTTTTCTTCCTTCCTTCCTCCCTCCCCTCCTTCCCTCCCTCCTTTTTATTTATTATTGTTATTATTATTTTATTCACCTGAGCAGCACTGTTTAGCTCTAGTTTATGGTGGTGCAGGGGATTGAACCTGGGACTTCAAAGGCTCAGACATGAGAGTCTCTTTGCATAGCCAGTATGCTGCAGTATCCACTGCAGAATACTGTGCCCCAGGATGGTTCCGTAGCCCCCATGTCCACTGGGTCGATTCCAAATTATATTCCTCCATGAGGATAATTTCTGGAACCATCCGTTCCACCCCGGTTCCATGGCTGCCAGTTCTTAGCAACATCGCCCCGCCAGATATTCGTCGGGATGCGGCATCATCTAAGTTCATTTCCCACGTCTACGCTCGACCGGACCTGCCAATCTACGCGGATATCTTCGCCCACCCTGTCCAACGCTTGACGTCTCGTCACCCAATCTGGTCCCCTACACCTACACTGAACTTCTCTGTTCCAGACTCTTGGAAACAGAGTTGGCAGTCAGCTGAGGTAAAGAACAAACACCTCATCACAGACCCCTGCGAGCGTCAACCCGGCTTTGACCTAGCACGTTATGATTGGGCCCTCCTCAATCACTATCAAACAGGCCATGGCCGGTGCGCCGCTATGTTCCATCGCTGGGGAGCCAGAGACGACCCGAACTGCCCCTGCGGCTCCAGACAGACTATGACCCACATAGTCAACGACTGCCACCTCTCCAGATTCAAAGGAGGTCTCGAAACTTGACATCAGGCTCAACCTGACGCTGTTGACTGGCTATGGAAGAAGGGCAAATGCTAGAAGAAGAAGAACCAGTATGCTGTCTACCCTTGCCCAAACATTTCAATTTAATGTAATCCCACTTATTTAATCTTGTCTTAGTTTCACTTGCCCACAGGGATGAATCTCCAAATATGTCTGTGACGTTAAGGTCTATGGTTTATAGTTGAATGTCTGGGAACACTTTCCCAATTTGAGATTACTTAAACTTCACACTTTTTCATTGCTCCTTATGATTTGTTTTTTTTTTTTACCATCAGATATTTTTTATCTGAGTTATTCATTTTAGTGTGTGACAGGAGTTGTGTGTCACATTAAATTTTTCTTTTTTTTTGTAAATGGGATAGTTTTCTTTATTTTATTAATTTTAAATTTATCTGATTGGAGTGCCACACTGATATATGATTCAGATGGAGAAAGGAGAAACGCTACCGTGTAGCTCTCTCTTCTGCCAGAACATCTACCATGTGGTAGAGAGACTCTCCTCTGAGCTGTGCACACAGCAAACTGTGCGCCCTACTTGATAAACCGCATCTCTGTGTAGTTAAAAAAAAAAGTTATCTTTACCAGATTGAATAATGCAACAAATTCCTTTTTTCTTTTTAATGTTTTACTTACCTATTAGGTAGAGACAGAGGAATGGAGAGGGAAGGGGAAAGCAGAGAAGGAGGAAGAGAGATACTGCTTCACTACCCATGAAGTTTCCCCCTGTAGGGATTGGGGATTTAAACCCCAGGTCCTTGGGCATGGTAGCATGTGTACTCAACCCATTATGTCACCACCTGGCCCTGCATTTCCTTTTTCTGTTGAGACTGACAGACCATCATTCCTTCATGATGATCTATTTGCTTTCATCTCCTTTTTTTTTTTTCTTAATTGCCTCTGGAATTATTGCTGGGGCTCCGTGCTGGCACTATGAATCCACTACACTTTGTGGCCTCCCCCCCAATTTTATTACATAGGACAGAGAGAAATTGAGAGAGGAGGGGGAGGTAGTGAGGGAGAGAGAAAGACAGACACCTGCAGACCTGCCTCACAGTGTGTGAAGCATCCCCCGCTGCAGGTGAGGAGCCAGGGGTTCAAACCCAGCTCCTTGAGTTTGGGACCTTGTACTTAGGACTATGTGCACTTAATCGTCTGCGGCACCACCTGGCCCCTTATCTTACTTGTTTTTACTGATCTACTGAGGCTTGCACCTCATGTGTGCAAAGTACGCGTTCTGCCAGTAAGCTAGCTCCAAACGCACATCATGCAATTTATATCTCTGTATTGACAAGCTACTGTTTGCCTGTTTGCTCTCTTGGCCTGTCATTTCTGGCAAGAATTTGAGATGAGCTCAGCTGGCTGAGGTAGCAGGAGTGGACTGGTGTGTCTCATGCTTTGGACAGGCAGAGCGCTGGTGTCTGTCTGGGCCCCTCCTCCTAGCTTCATCGAGGACAATTGCCTAGCTTGGCCATTAGAATTAAATAGCTTATTTTCTGAAGGACCTTGCCTTAACCACAGCTAATCTACAAATTGTTCCCTTATGAAAGAGAGATGATTATATTTTCTTTGCTGTGCTCATTTGTTTATTTTTCCTCAGTATGTCTTAATCTGGATGTTAAGAGTGGAGAAATTAACACTTTCACAATATTGACTATACAGTAGGTTTAATCAGACCTGTGTATGGTCTTATAAAGTGGGGTTTGTCTTTTTACTTTTTTTTATTATATTTTTTAGAAACTTTATCATCATCAACTACTGTGTCCTGATTGAAATCTTGTTATATTTTCTTATGCTTTATTTCTGCAATCCAATGGAGATAATAATTTATATAAATAAATAACAGTTATCCTGTCTTATTTTTAAGTGAACTGTCTTATTTTTAAGTATGTTAAAAAATTGAACCAATTGGATTGGAATATACTAGTTTCCCTTATTTTCATAGGTAATTTCACTATCTAGAACATTGTTAAAATATTGTAGTGATATGTAGGTGTCCATATTTCAGTACCTTTCATGAAAATATATGATAATCAGTTGGAGAAATTGTGTTGCATATTTTTCCCACGTTTTAGTTGTGATTAACAACAGGTTGCTAGCTTGTAAGATGACAGTGCATATAGTTGGCAGAATCAAGATGGCTGTGTGAAGGCAACACCTAGGCTGACTCTCCTCAAGAAATCTCTTCAGATCTTGGCATATCTGAATGGAAGTGGGATTTCCATGCCAGTAGGAGAGAAACTACAGAGGAGGGACAAACAGAAACCACAGTGGAAAATTATAACCCCATTACATATAACATGAAAATTATAACCCCATTACATATAACATGAAAATTATAACCCCATTATATATAACATGACATCTATATGTCATATATATATGTTATATATAATGGGGTTATAATTTTATTATAACAGGCAATATATACACAACTGGCAAAAGGGTGTGGTCTATATACACAGTGGAATAGTACTCAGCTACTGAGAATAATGAATTCACCTTCTTCACCTCATATTGGATGGAATCATTGCAGGGATCATTAACATTGAAGGAATCATGTTAAGTGAGATAAATCAGAAAGAGAATGAATATGGGATGGTCTCATTCGTGGATATAAGTTGAGAAATGAGAACAAAAAGTAGAAAAACAATGCAGAACTTGGATGGGGTTTGATGTATTGCACCAAAGTAAAGAACTCTGTGGAAGGAGGGTTTCTAAGGACTGGTGCATGATGGTGGAAGAGATGCCGGGCGTGAGAATGTTTTTCAGAAAACTGGGAAATTTTATACATGTACCAATAACTGTATTTACTATAAACATTTAACCCCCCCCAATGAAAAATTACAATATGTGGTTCCACACCACACCTACCACCAAAGTTCTATGTCCCTGCACGTACACCTCCCAAAGATAATCTCCATATTTCTCACAAGTTTTAGAAACAGTTTGCTTGGGTCTGGTTTTAGTTGTTGTTGTTTGTTTTGTGCAATGTGTATCAATTCTGTAGATTCCACATATGAGCAAAACTATCTGGTAGTTCTCTTTCATCTCTTTATTTATTTTTCTAAGCGCATTCATTTTGACCCAAAGGACACAGAATCATATTTTTGATTGCAGAGTAGTATTCCATGGAATATAAATCCCATAACTTCTTCAGCCAGTCATCTCTCACTGGCCATTTATGATGCATCCACTCTTCGAGTATTGTGAATAACGCAGCTATGAACATAGGGATGCATCTGTCCCTTTGAATTAGTGTTTAGATGCCCTTTGAATAAATGCCTAGTGTTGGTATTGCTACTTCATAAGATAATTCCACTTTTATTTAAGAATTCTCCGTACAGTCTTCCAAAGGGACTGTACCAGTTTGCATTTCTAGCAGCAGTGAAGCATAGTTCCTTTCTTTCCACAGCTTCACCAACCACTGTCATTTCCTGAATCACACACTGTAAACGTGTGACTCATTTCTTGATTCTGTTCTGTTGTCCCAAAAGTCCATTTTTTGTTCTAATTTCCTGCTGTTTTAATTCCTACTGCTTTGTACTCTAGACTAAAGTTGTTGAGAGTATGAAATCTCCATTTTTTTAAAATTTTTTCTCAGAAGTGCTTTGACTATTTTTTAAGTTTCTTTATTGGGGTATTAATGTTTTACATTCGACAGACAGTAAATGCAATAGTTTGTACATGCATAACATTTCTCAGTTTTCCATATAACAATACAACCCCCCACTAGGTCCTCTTTCATCCTTTTTGGACCTCTATTCTCCCCACCCAACCACCCCAGAGTCTTTTACTTTGGTGCAATACAAATTCCAGTTCAGGTTCTACTTGTGTTTTCTTTTCTGATCTTGTTTTGCAACTTCTACCTGAGAGTGAGATCATCCCATATTCATCCTTCTGTTTCTCACTTATTTCATTTAACATGATTTCTTCAAGCTCCATCCAAGATGGGCTGAAAATGGTGAGTCACCATTTTTAATAGCTAACTAGTATTCCATTGTGTATATATACCACAACTTGCTCAGCCACTCATCTGTTGTTGGACACACCTGGGTTGCTTCTGGGTTTTGACTATTACAAATTGTGCTGCCAAGAACATATGTGTGCACAGATCTTTTTGGATGGGTGTGTTGGGTTCCTTAGGATAGATCCCCAGGAAAGGAATTGCAGGATCATAGGGTAGGTCCATTTTTAGCCTTCTGAGAGTTCTCCAGACTGTTCTCCACAAAGATTGGACCAATTTACATTCCCACCAGCAGTGCAGGAGGGTTCCTTTGACCCCACAACCTCTCCAGCATTTGTTGCTGTTATCTTTTCTGATGTGTGACATTCTCACAGGAGTTAAGTGGTATCTCATTGTTGTCTTTATTGTTTGTTTTGTGATTCCACAGGAATTTTTGAACAAGCTGTTCAATTCCCTTAGAAAATGCCATTGGGATCTTGATAGAGATTGCTTTGAAATTGTAGATTGCTTTTGGTAGAATGGCCATTTTAATGTTTATTCCTCCATAAATGTGGAATGTGTTTCCATTTCTGTGTGTCAGTTTCTATTTGTTTTAACAGTGGCTTATAATTTCTCTGTTATGATCCTTCATCTTCTCTGTGAGATTTACCCCAAGGTATTTTATCTTTTTGGGTTCGATTTTGGATGGGATTAAGTCATTTTCCCTTTCTTCTGACTGACTCCTTGTTTGTATATAGAAATGTCACAGTTATGTGTATTGATTTAGTATCCTGTTACTTTACTGAATTTATTATTTCCAGTAATTTTTTGGCTGCATCTTGGGGGTTCTCTAAGTGTATTATCATGTCATCATGAAATAGTGATCGTTTGATTTCTTCCTTTCCAGTCTATATACATTTGATATCTCTTTCTCATCTGATTGCAATAGTGAAGACCTCAAGGACTATGTTGGATAATAGTGGATATCCTTGGGAGTCGGGCGGTAGTGCAGCAGGTTAAGGGCACATGGCGCAAAGCGCAAGGACCTGCATAAGGATCCCGGTTCAAGCCCCCGGCTCCCTACCTGCAGGCTGTAAAGCAAGTCTGCAGGTGTCTATCTTTTTCTCCCCCTTTCTCTCCCCTTCCCCCCCATTTCTTTCTGGCCTGTCCAACAACAACAACATCAATAACAGCAACAATAACCACCACCACAATAAAAAACAACAAGGGCAACAAAAAGAAAATAAATAAACAAATAATAAAGCTTTCATTTATTCCCCCATTGAGAGTATTAGCTATGGACTTGTTGTAAATGATCTTAATCATGCTGAGGAATTGTCCTTCTAGTCCCAATTTCTGGAGAGTCTTTGCCATAAATGTATGTTGGATCTTACGAAATGCCTTTGTAGTTTCCATTGATATGATCATGTGATTTTTGTCTTTCTTTTTGTAGATAGTGTAGATTACATTAAGTGAGTTGCAGATGCTGAACCATCTCAGTTTCCTGGGATGAACCCCACTTTGTCTCGGTGAATTATTCTCTTGGTCTGCTGCTGGATTTGATTTGCCAAGATTTTGTTGAGGATCTTTGCAACAATGCTGATCAGGGATATGGGGCTATAGTTTCCTTTTTTTTTTTTTTTGATAGAGTCTTTTCCTGCGCTGGGAATCATAGTGATGTCAGCCTCATAGAAAGTGTCTGGGATTGATTCTCCCTTTTCAATTTTCTGTGGCTAAGTGAGTTTTTGCAGAAATCCCCATTATAATTTGGCAAGTTTTCAGGTGATTTTTCACTGCATTAATTAGTCGATTAGGGGAATAACATGAGGTAATATATACTCCATGTCTACACCTAATTGTGTCACATATTGAATGAATTTATTACTTTACACTGAGTTTTTTTTTTTAATTTAATTTATTTTGGATAAAGATAGACAAATTTGAGGGAAGGGAAGAAGCTGTTTCTTGCAGGTGGGTACACTGACTTTTTCCTTGACAGCAAAGTTAAAAGTTTATTAGCAATATTGTCGGGGCTGGGTGGTAGTGCACCTGGTTCAGTGCATGTATTACAGTGCGCAAGGACCCCGGTCAAGCCCTCAGTTCCCACCTGCAGGGGGAAAGCTTTACCAGTGATGAAGCAGGGCTGCAGGTGTCTGTCTGTCTCCCTCTATTACCCCCTCCCTCTTGATTTCTGGCTGTCTCTATCCAATATATAAATATAATAATAAATTTTTTAAAAAGCAATATTGTCAGAACCTTTCATGGTGACTATATATTTCTACTGTATCTCATTACTTTTACTGAGTCATTTATGTAATAATCTTTGAACGTTTACTTTGTATCAGGCCCCCTCCTTCTTCTTTCCCAGAATCCTTTGCCTGGGTGCAATATACCAAACCCTTTGGCCACCTCACATGTATGGGACTTTATTGCTCCTTGGGTGACACATTTTCTTCAGTCATATAGAGAGGAAAAGACAGAGAGAGAGAGAAACAGGAGAAACTGCTGCTGCTGCTGCTGCTGCTGCTGTTACTACTTCCTCTCCCACTGCTCTTCTTTTTCTTTGATAGAAAGAGGAAAAGAGATCATAGCCCTAAAACTTCTTTCAGTGCAGTGGGTACTGGGCTTGCACCTGTGTCATCTACATAATAAAGCAGCCCGCTATCCAAGTGAGCTATTTTGCTGGCTTGATATTAATTCTTCTTTTTTTAAAAAAAATTTATTTTTATTTATTTATTCCCTTTTGTTGCCCTTGTTGTTTTATTGTTGTAGTTATTATTGTTGTCATTGTTGTTGGATAGGACAGAGAGAAATGGAGAGGGGAGGGGGAGGACAGAGAGAGGGAGAGAAAGATAGACACCTGCAGACCTGCTTCAACGCTTGTGAAGTGACACCCCTGCAGGTGGGGAGCCAGGGCTTGAACCAGGATCCTTATGCGGGTCCTTGTGCTTAGCGCCACCTGCGCTTAACCCGCTGTGCTACAGCCCGACTCCCGATATTAATTCTTCTAACCCACAAGCATGGAATATCTCTGTTTCCTTGTGTGTTATTTTCTTTTAGAAGTGAATTATACCTTTTAATATACAAGTCTTTCACCTTCTTTTTGAAATTTCTACCTGGATACCTCATTATTTTTTATGTCACCTGATTGAATTTTAACTGTGGGCTTAAAATGTTAATACATTTCTAGTGATGACTTTTTTGTTGAAATATGAAATCACCTATAATCTTAGACCAGAAGCAACTGGTTTTGTCAGTATATAAGATACAGTTATCTGTAAATAGGATTAAATGATATAAGTCATGGTAAGGTCTTGTATGGTAGATTTAAATCTTTTTTTTTAATATTTATTTTATTTATTTATTCCCTTTTGTTGCCCTTGTTGTTTTATTGTTGTAGTTATTATTGTTGTTGTCGTTGTTGGATAGGACAGAGAGAAATGGAGAGAGGAGGGGAAGACAGAGAGGAGGAGAGAAAGATAGACACCTGCAGACCTGCTTCACCGCCTGTGAAGCAACTCCCCTGCAGGTGGGTAGCCGGGGTTCGAACCGGGATCCTTATTCCGGTCCTTGTGCTTTGCGCCACCTGTGCTTAACCCGCTGCGCTACAGCCCGACTCCCCGGTAGATGTAAATCTTAACCATAGGATCTTCAAAGTAAACCAAATTCCCAAATAACTTGGTTATAACAATCACTGCTGGTCCTGGTGGTGGTGCACCTGGTTAAGTGCACGTATTTAATGCACAAAGACCTGGGTTCGAACCCCTCGTCCCCACCTGTAGGGGGAAAGCTTTGCAAGTGGTGAAGCAGTGTTGCAGGTGTCTGTCTGTCTCTCTCCCTCTGTCATCCCTTCCCTCTTGATTTCTGACTGTCTCTATCCAATAAATAAATAAAGATAATAAGGAAATTTAAAAAAACCAAACAGTAACTCTCCATTTTCTTCTTAAACTCTAGGCAACAGGAACCTTCCCCATCCTCTATAAAACCCATATTTCTCCCAGTCCTGGAACCTCTGGGGTGTGGCTCATTTTCCTGTGTGCTTTTCTCCATCCCTACTAATTGATACTGTATCTTCTGATCTCAACTGCCAGGCTACGTGAGGGTGTTTCTTCCTGGGCATGTGCTCTCTGGGTTGGAGAGAACTTGACCAGAGCCAACCTGGCTGCTGCTTACTCAGCAACACAGGAGAGAGACCAGGAACTCGTGGTGGAGCGGGAATGCAATGCGTCTTTATTGATCAGAGACAATGCTTTTATATCTTAGAAAACCGGAAGTGGCAAGTTGGAAAAGGAAATGGCTAGGAAAGGGGATGGAGAAAAGGAAAGAGCGGGCTAATGGTAGACACTCCCTTAGCAACTGTTGTGAAGGTTTTAACTGGTAGGATTAATTAATACCCTGAAGGCAGGGCAGGTTTCAAGGTAGAAAGAAGACATATCAGGCAAAACAATGATTATGTAAATAGGCCATACTATCAGCAATGCAGCATGGAGCAGGGCAGGGGGGCTGCCCGACATCCAACCAAATCTATGCAACCAGTACCACCTCAACATGCTTCACTTCAGACAGTGTCCAGAGACACCAGGCATACAATGTCAACCCTTCAGCTCCGTTCCTCTGGTGAGACCTTTCCTAGCTCATAGGACTCCTTAATTCCATTTCAGGTGGTGCACTTCATAACAAAGCCACAGAATCTAGATATAGACTAGGGCCCAAGAGATAGAGCACATGTGCACATGCATCCATAAGTTAGGGGAAATACATATACCTTAAAGTAAAAGCACATAATAGTTTTCAGTGACTCAGTAAGTGCAGCAAGCAAGTAGAAAGACCTAAAAAAAGACACCATAAAGTACTCAGTCAAATAGTTTTCCTTACCTACTTCACTTCTGTCAGTCACTCTAAGGCTAACCTTGTCAGATAAAGTAAGAACTATAAAAGTTGGATAAGGGTAAGAGAGATCATCATATTAATGATGACTGTCTTCTTCACTACCAGGTTACCTCACCATCCAGAACCCTGGTCAGGGAATCCCGGGATTCCCACATAGATATGATGGGTCGAGACCCTCTCTTCAATTTTTCTGTGAGAGCTTAGAGGGAGTAGATAATAAGTTATCCTTGTAAGTATATAAAGACTCTTTAGTAAAACCAACTGGTCTTGAACTTTGGTTTTTAGGGAGATTGTTGACTGTTGTTTTAATGTCCTTACTTGTACTTGGTCTGTTTGCATTTTTTTTTAATTTCCTCTTGGTTCAGTCTTGGAAGGTTATATGATTTTAAGAATTTATTTAATTTTTTTAATTTAATTTTTATTTATCAAAAGGAAACACTGACAAAAACCATAGGATAAGAGAGGTACAACTCCACACAATTCCCACCACCAGAACTCCATATCCCATCCCCTCCCTGATAGCTTTCCTATTTTTTATCCCTCTGGGAATGTGGATCCAGGGTCATTATGGTATACAGAAGGTGGAAGGTCTGGCTTCTTTAATTGCTTTCCCGCTGAACATGGGCGTTGACGGGTCAATCCATATTCCCAGCCTGTCTCTCTTTCCCTAGTAGGGTGGGGTTCTGGGTAAGTGGGGTTCCAGGACACATTGGTAGGGTTGTCTGCCCAGGGAAGTCCGGTTGGCATCATGGTAGTATCTGGAACCTGGTGGCTGAAAAGAGAGTTCACATATAGAGCCAAACAAATTGTTGACTAATCATGAACCTAAAGGCTGGAATATTTCATAAGAAGAGCTGGGGGGTCTCCATTTTGTAGATAGTTAGTAGGCATATTTTAGTTATATTCCAAAGGGCCCATGACATACTAGTTTTAAAAAAATATATTTATTTATTTCCTTTTGCTGCTCTTGTTGCTTTAATGTTGTAGTTATTATTGTTGTTGTTATTGATGTTGTCATTGTTGGATAGGACATACACAAATGGAGAGTGGAGGGGAAGACAGAAAGGGGGAGAGAAAGACACCTGCAGGCCTGCTTTACCACTTAAGAAGCGACCCCCCTGCAGGTGGGGGGCCAGGGGCTCGAACCAGGATCCTTAAGCTTGTCCTTGCACTATGCACCAGCCACGTGCGCTTAACCAGCTTAGCTACAGCCCAACTCCCTATGCTAGTTTTTTTTTTTTTTTTTCTGAGCCTGACATCTGATATGCAGGTGGACCCAAGTTATTGTCTGGGGAGATGATGTCATGGCTGGAAAAAGGGCTAAAAAGCTGGATAAAGGAAGAGAGTAGCTCCCAAATATGGGAAAGGTGTATAAATATTGTTGACTGTAAAGCCCATGGATCTGATCTGATCTGGGACCCATATTCAGTTTAGGAACCTATGTAACCTCTGCATCCCTGTAGGTCTGAGATCACATTCTGTGGTCATAAGTAGGAACATTCCAAGCTGCCCCAATATCAGGACCCATCTTCCTCAGTTATAGCCATAGAGTATACTGTTCAGCCTCCCTTCAGAGGATGGAACATTTTCAACTATTGTTGATCCATGTGTGGGCAAGGTCCTATGGAGGCCCACAAAGGGGTCTACTGTGCTGTTCCTGATAGAGATGACCAGTAACAATGGAGAGAGGGATTTATTTGAGGGCTAATTTATCCATCTCTTCTAGATTCTTCATCTTCATGGAGTGTAGTTGTTCAGTTATCTTTGGCAATCTTTGGATTGCTATAATATTAGTTGTAATTTCTTCTCTTTTTTGTTTCTGTTCCTACTTATTGGAGTCCTCTCAGGAAGTTCTATATTCTTGTGAATCTTGTGTTTTATAACTTTGAACTTTTATAAATTCTCTAACGTTGAACTCTTTCACTCTCTTGCAGGGAATCTTGATGGCTATGATTGATTCATTTTTTTATATACTGCTAGATTTACTTTGCTGTTATCTAGGATTTTGTCATTCTGTATTCATGAATGAGAGCACCTGATTTTTTTTTTGTTATACTTCCCAACTTTTACTAACAATGCACAATGAATTTTCTTCTTTTTAAATTTTTTTATATTTATTTATTTACTTTTGTTGCCCTTGTTGCCCTATTGTTGTTACTACTGATGTCGTCATTGTTGGATAGGACAGAGAGAAATGGAGAGAGGAGGGGAAGACAGAGAAGGGGAGAGAAAGACACCTGCAGACCTGCTTCACCACCTGTGAAGTGACTCCCCTGCAGCTGGGGAGTCAGGGGTTCAAACAGGGATCCTTATGCCGGTCCTTGTGCTTAGCGTCATGCTACGCTACCTCCTGACTCCCCACAATGAATTTTCTATTTCTTTTTGTTCTATTGCAATGAGTTAAGAAATATTTCTCATTAAAAGTTGGACACACTTTTCTAGGACTTTTTTTTTAAATAGTTCTTTGATAGTTCGATTGTCAATGTCAATGGACAATTTACATTTTCTGTCTTTTCTGGAGTCACTTTTACTTACATACATAAACATTCTTATATATGTATTTTTATTAGTGATTTAATAATGATTAACAAGTCAGACTGTAAGATAAGAGGGGTTCAATTTCATATAACTCCTGCCACCAGAGTTCTGTATCCCATCCTCTCTACTGGAAGCTTCCTTATTCTTTATCCCTCTGGGATTATGGACCAAAAATCTTTATGAGAGGTGGGAAGTGGAAGGTCTGGCTTCTGTAATTGCTTCTCTACTAGTTATGACCATGGACTACAAACTCAAGACTCACTGGGATGCAGAGGTTCTGTGCTAAATGTGATAAAAACCATTTTCATCATCATTTTGAAGTTTAGTAGAATATTTTATGATTATGTGACTGGATCTCCTTTTTTAAATTTACTTATTTAATTTTTTTTCCCTCCAGGGTTATTGCTGGGCTCGGTGCCTGCACCATGAATCCACCGCTCCTGGAGGCCATTTTTTCCCCCTTTTGTTGCCCTTGTTGTTGTAGCCTCATTGTGGTTATAATTATTGCCATTGTTGATGTTGTTCGTTGTTGGATAGGACAGAGAGAAATGGAGAGAGGAGGGAAAGACAGAGATGGGGAGAGAAAGACAGACACCTGCAGACCTGCTTCACCACTTGTGAAGCGATTCCCCTGCAGGTGGGGAGCCGGGGGCTTGAACCAGGATCCTTGCATCGGTCCTTGGATCTCCTTTATCACTGTTATTTCATGTTTCTTTTTCACCTTGACTAGTTTTGCCAGGGGTTTCTTTCCTCCTGTGTCACTCTCCCCCTCCACCCCCCAACAGCACTTAAGTTTACTTCTTTTTTAACTAGTTCTTTGTTAGTGTATTCTCATTCTATTTGTAGTACATCAGGCATTTTTTAAAAAAATTTCTTATTGATTTTTTTAGGCTTATTTTGCCATATATATTAGTTTGTTGTTGTTTTGTTTTGAGAGGGACCAGGACGTTGCTTATGTTTGGCTATGGTCGTCAGAGATTGAACCTGGAAGCTCTGATGCCTCAAACATGAACGTGTGATACACTCATATCCTCTTCCTGGACGCTGTCTGAGTTTGGCTATGGTAACACCTGTACTCTGGAATCTCCGTGGTCTAACTCAAACATTCCAGTTCCTGTGAGATGTGATGTGAGTGAAGGGAAGCCAGTAGAGTGCTCTCTCTCTCTCTCTCTCTCTTCTTGTGTGATTCAGGGATCCAGCCTGTTTGCATTCATTGGCTTTCAATCTCCATCCCAATTCCAGTGAGTGTCTTAAGTACTGATAAAGCTCCAGAGAAAATGTAGAAATACCATTCTACTGACTCTTGAATGTCTGGGCCTGAAATTTACAAATTCATATCATATATACATTTTTCATACTGAAATTAGTGTTCATATTTCACTGGCTAGAATCTAAACTCTCCAGAATCTAAGAGGAACAGGGAACCACAGCTGAATAACTGCTAGTTCTGTCTATATATTCCTTTCCATGGTTTTAGTCTTTGAATTCCTTCTTGCATTTTCTGATGACTACAGTTCTCTCTGTCCTGCCTTTTCCTTCAGTCTTAAGAAGATGGTTTTTGTCTCCATCACATGAGAATAGCTATAATTTAGAGGAATCAGATCCTTCAGAGAGCAATGTCTCTAAAAGAATAAACTTTCCTCTTGTTGAAATCTATTATCATTTCCTGTCAGTTAGGTTTTTTCTATGTTAAAAAAAAATTACTTGAGAACTGGGGTTCTAACCCCCGTCCCCACCTGCAGAGGGGAAGCTTCACAAGTGGTAAAGCAGGGGTGAGGGTGTTTGTCTCTCTCCCTCTGTCAATTCATACTCCCAGCCTGTCTTCCCTCTTGATTTCTGACCGTCTCTACCCAATAAATAAAGATAATAAATTTTAAAAATTGCTTCTTACCTTGGAGAGAAGGATCATGAAAACAAAAATGCTCATCCAACCACACCAGAATGGCAACATCCATTTTATAGGATTGTCGCCTGGATCCAGTAAGATGATAAATACAATATCCTTAGCACAGCCCCTGGGAGACACTCAGTAAATTATAGTCATTGCTATGATCCCTGGCTGTGCAGAAAGTCTCTCTGATGGGAAGCATTCATTTTGAGTTTTTTTTTCCCCTAAGTACCTGAAAATTACAGCTTGTAATCAATACTAATTTGTCTTATTTCCTCATATCGAACTGTTTTTCTGTTTAGTCACAAGTGTGAAATATCTTGTGATGTTTATATTGCTTCCCTCTTGCAAAACCTTTTGCGATTAGTAGTTTTCCTGTTATTTAGGATGGGTTAGTTTATGCAGCTGTGACAGAAACTCTCATCGTCTCAGTGACTTATAGTGTTGATTGATAGGGGCTGGGAGTGGCCCTTCAGAGACCTGGTCTGGCCCTGCCATGGCTCAGTTCTATGTGGACTGCTGTGATGTCAGTAAATGAGGATGTCCTACATCTCACACAATGAGACTTAACATCTCTTCTGAAAGTTGCATGCTGTTTTTACACTTGGGCCATTTTCATTGGCCAACAAGAGTCACCTGGCCATACCCCATTTCAAATAGGCTAGAAAAGCCAAGCCTTTATGAAAGAAGAGAAAAAGAAGAAAGAAGAGAGCCATGAAAGACACAGCTGCGTCCACTTGCATATTAGCTGTCAGGCTCAGGCAAAAACTAGTAAAGTCGTGCATGGGCCCTCTGGACTATACCTAAAATAGACATACCAGCTTTTTCAAAACGGAGACCCCGAATCTTCATCTGCAATATTCCAGCTTTTAGGTTCATGATTAGTCAACAATTGGGTCTGCTTTCTATCTTAAACTCCTTTTTCAGCCACTGGCTCCGGATGATACCATGATGCCAACCAGACTTCCCTGGGCAGATGACCCCACCAATGTGTCCTGGAGCCCCACCTCTCCAGATCCCTGCCCCACTAGGGAAAGAGAGAAATAGGCTGGGAGTATGGATCCACCTACCAACACCCATGTTCAGTAGGGAAGCAATTACAGAAGCCAGACTTCTACACCCCATAATGACCCTGGGTCCATACTCCTAGAGTGATAAAGAATAGGGAAGCTATCAAGGGAAGGTATGGGATATGGAGCTCTGGGGGTGGGAATTGTGTGGAAATGTACCCCTCTTATCCTACAGTCTTGTCAATATATCCATTTTATTTTTTAAAAAAAGACACAGCTATGTCACCAGTTACTTTGTAGACTTTATATTTATTTATCTATTTTACCAGAGCACTGATCAGCTCTGACTTTTGTGGGGTATTGAACTTGGTCCTTCAGAGCCTTAAGCATGAGAGTCTCTTAGCATAACCATTATGGTATCTACCCTCGCTCTGTAGACTTTATTTTTAGTGGCTGTTTAAAAAATATATTGGATTGTTGGAGAAGTCATGACATATTTTTTCTATGTTTTTATTTTTGCTGATTTTTATTTTTAAAAGTCTTTAAAAACATCTTATTTTTATTTATTCTTGGATAGAATCAGAGAGAGATTGAGAGGTGAAGGGGAAATAGAGAGGGAAAGAGACAGAGAAGCACCTGCTGCCCTGTTTCATCTATCGTAAAGTTTCCCCCCTGCAGGTGGTGACCAGGGGCTTGAACCTGGTTCCTTGTGCATGGTAACGTGTGCACTCAACCATACCACCCTACCCATAAAGCCCATTTTTAAAAAAAAAATTATAAAATGGAAATATTGACAAGACCATAGGGTAAGAGGGGTACAGTTCCACACAGTTCCCACCACCAGAACTCTGTATCCCATCCCCTGCCCTATTCTTTATCCCTCTGGGAGCATGGACCCAGGATCATTATGGGATGAGAAGGTGGAAGGTCTGGCTTCTGTAATTGCTTCTCCGATGAACATGGGTGTTGGCAGGTGGATCCATACTCCCGGTCTGTTTCTCTCTTTCCCTAGTGCGGTGAGGCTCTGGGGATGCCTCCACTTCATAGATGAGAGGGAGGCGTGAAAACTGAGCGTATCAGACCAGTAAAGGGGCAGAGCCAGAGCTGAACAGGGAGGGCCCCAAGTAGGTCAAACACAAGCAAGAGTTTTCCTGGGTCTGCTGTTCCTAAGGGTGGATGTCTGTAGCCTCTGAGTCCCTGAGGCTACTTCAGTTTAGGTGTTTTTGGAAATGCTAATTACCTGCTCTAGACTGAAATCAAAAGAAGAATGTCACATTCATTTAAAGTCAACCGGTATTTTATGTTTAGCTTGCACCTTACAGAACAGACACTGAAATTCCATCAAAAGAAAAGTCTTGGGGGAGGGGGAGGAGGGCTGGAGAGGGCAGGCAGTGGCATACCTGGTTAAGTGTGTAGGGACCCAGGTTCAAGGCCCCCTGGTTCCCACCTGCAAGGGGGAAAGCTTCATGAACGGTGAAGCAGGGCTGCAGGTGTCTCTCCATCTTTCTCGCACTCTGTCTTCCCCTCCCTTCTCAATTTCTTGTTGTCTCTATCCAGTAACATATATATTTATATTTAAGTCTTTACCTTGTTTCCTTTGTGTAACTCCACTGAAAAGGGCAAGAGAGTGCCCTTTGAAAATATTTCGTTTAACCCTAAGCTCTATGTTGAAAGAATGTACTTTTTATGTCTACTAGCCCTCTCCCTCCCTGTAGATAGCAGCATAACATAGTCGCCAAGTAGGGACTTTAAGAACGAAGGAATATGACAGAGCTGTAGTTCAGTCTCATTGTGCACTGTCTCTGTATACACAACACTCTGACTTTGTTTACATAGCTGCTCTTGATTGAGTGTGCCCTGTGACTGACATTTGTACAGTACTTTACAGACATTCCTGGTTAATCGTCACAGCAACTCTGCGAATAGGTTTTGGAATTTCCTCCATTTTTTCACAGGAGTCTTAGAGCAGTTAAGTACATGGTTATTGCTTTGGTTTGCATAGTAGATAAGGGAAGCAGTTGAGATTTGCACCCAGACCTTCTGGCTTTGATACTTATTTCCATATATATTTGCCTCGAGGGTTATCGCTGGGACTTGGTGCCTGCACTAGAATCCACTGCTCCTGGAGTCCATTTTTCCCGTTGTCCTTGTTGTTGTAGCTGTTGTTGTAGTTGTTGTTGGATAGAACAGAGAAATCAAGAGAGGAGGGAAAGACAGAGAGGGGGAGAGGAAGATAGACACTTGCAGACCTGCTTTACCATCAGTGAAGTGACCCCCCCCTGCAGGTGGGGAGCCGGGGGCTCAAACCGGGATCCTTACACCGGGCCCTGAGCTTTGTATCATGTGTGCTTAACCGGCTGCACTACCACCACCCCCATTTCTATACTTTAATACTGCAGTCTGAGGTAGAAGAGTAGAAATTTTAATGCATAATATTAGCAGATTGAATAAGTAAATTCTGGCATATCTATACAATTATCATGATCTTGGTTTCTTATAGAACATTGAAAACTTGAGGGCATGTGAGAAATGTTTATGTTAATGAACAGTACATAGAAGTTCATTAGGAGTTGAAATTGTAAACTCCCCTGGGCAGATGACCCCATCGGTGTGTCCAGAAGTCTCACCTCTCCAGAGCCCTACTCCTCTAGGGAAAGAAATAGGTTGGGAGTATGGATCCACCTGCCAACATTCATGTCCAGTGGAGAAGCAATTACAGAAGCCAGAACTCCCACCTTTTGTTGGTCCATACTCCCATAAGGGTAAAAAATAGAGAAGCTTCCAATGGAGGGGATAGGCCATAGAATTCTGGTGGTGGGAGCTATATGAAATTGGACCCCTGTTACCTTACAATCTTGTTAATCATTATTAAATCACCAAAACAAACAAATAAGCAAAAAACCTGATTTTAAATATTCCTGTGAAAATTCTTTATATATATTAAGAAAAATGAAATAGTATAGAATTGTGGGTGTGGGGGTCGAACACATACTTTTACAAACCTGAGACCATGGGTTCCATCACTGATACTCCATAAAGTCAAAATTATGCTCTGGTCTTCTCTCTCTCATTAAATAAATACATAAGTCCATTTAAAAATAGTTAAAAATACAAAAAAGATTGGAAATAAATCAAGAAAGACTGGAGGATTCAGTGTGTTTATTATTTCTGGGTAGAATTCTGAGTGGTTTGATTCACTGCCGTGTGTATTTAAAAATTTCCTAATATAAATATGTATTTTATAAAATGAAAAAAATCCTTCCAGGAATCAAGACAATTGGGCAAAAATATAATATGTAACTGGTATTTCATATAATGATATTTTAAATTTAGAAGAAGTCTAAATAAGAATGTGTTTTGACATTTCTTGAGCTTAGATTTGAACATGGAAAGGTTCAAAATTGTTATGATGTCAGATCATATTTTGCTATTAGGATGTGATATGCCTTTTAGGATTGCTGATTTTGAGGATACGTTTTTGTTTGTTTGTTTCCATTCCTTTTTCTTTCTTTTTTATTTATAAAAAGGAAACACCATGAGTTAGGTGGTAGTGCAGCAGGTTAAGCACAGGTGGCGCAAAGTACAAGGACTGGCATAAGGATCTTGCCTCCAGCCCCCAGCTCCCCACCTGCAGGAGAGTCGTTTCACAATCGGTGAAGCAGGTCTGCAGGTGTCTCTCTGTCTCTATCTCTCTTAATTTCTCTCCAATAAAAGTAATAGGATGGAAAAGATAAAATGGTTTCCAGAAGAGTACATCTGTAGTGTCAGCACCAAACTCAGGCAATAACCTTGTAGCAATAAAAAATAATAATAAGAAGCTAATCATTCAGATATATTCCTAGCAGTGAGATAATACGTTTTTTTGTTCCTGAAAAAAGGGAGATCTGTCAGTTTCTCTACTAGAAAGATGAGGGTGCAAAATCTTGAACAAGTCTTTTAAATTTTATAAACTTCCATTGTATTGGACCAGTACACCTGACTGAGTGCACATGCTACAATGTGCAAGGACCCGGGTTCAATTCCCCAGTCCCCACCTGCAGGGAGAAAGCTTTGCAAGTGGTGAAGCAGTGTTGCAGGTGTGTTTCTGTCTCTCCTCTTCTCTATCACTCCCTTCCCTCTTGACTTCTGGATGTCTATCCAATAAACACATAAAGATAATAAAAAAAAAACTAACCTTCCAAAGTCTTACATAAAATGGGGCTAGAAAAATGTCTACTTTATGATAATATTTCATAAGAATTAGTATACAGAAAATACTTGAAATAGTTTCTGGGATAAACTCACAATGTGTGTAAGGTTTTGCAATTATTATTATAAACAGGAGGTTTCAGTACCAGAGTTAGGTTTCCAAAGATGATTCTGGATGCATACTTAACACCCAAGTGGAGAGAACCCAAACAGATGCAGAGAAACTAAAAAAGAAAAGATAGGACTGGCCGGTAAGATCATGGACAGCTGTGTAAGATTTCTGGCTATAAAGAAGGAAGACAGGAGATGTCTGACAGCTAGTTCAGGTATTCTATTATTAAGACATCAACCTTTGTTGGAACTGGTGGGAGCAGAACATAGAGCTTTGCTTTGGCAAAGGGTACATGGTCCTGCTGGTCATTGAGAAGCATTCGGTGATAAGCAAAAGGAGAAATTCAGTAGGCATCTGGGATGAGTGTGGGAAGCTTCGGAGAGAGGTGTAGGAGATGATGGAATCAGCAGATAGCTAAAAGTGCGGGACTGAAATGTGGAAGATGCTGAAGGCTGTGGAGAAGATACTTTTCTTTACTGTGGTATAATCTTGGGGGTCAAGGAGGTGGCTGAGTGGTAGAACACATCCCTTTCATGCATTAGGCCCTGGGTTCAATCCCAGGATTTCATACAATGAAGTAAACTGCTTTCTCTCTTTCTGTGTCTCTCTCAAGTAATAAATAAATCTTCACTTTAAAAAAAAAGCCTCACATTTGTTATGCTAATGAGATGACTCCTGATAGGTGCCAGGTCACCTTTAGAACAGGAGCTAGTCCTCAGAAACGCCGATCAGGGAGACTTCACTGAAGATGGTGACTTGGAAACAACTCCTGGCATGAGCTCCAAAAAAAGCTGCTTCCAAGCTGGGATTCTCTGGATAGGGTAGGATAACTGGTGCTTCCGCGAAAGGGTGAATTAGTGGGTGGTCAAGGTGACAGCAAAAAAGAGTCTTATAACCCACTCTTGGGCTGGCAAACAGAAGCCAAAAGGACAAAGAAAGGAAAATCTTTGGCTTCACTATTTCTGAACTCACCGTTCCCCTCCCCCACACACCCCAGAAGGGTTGGCCAGCTGCTCCTAGCAGACTTCCTGCAGAGCTATTTCTTTACCAAGATTCTTGGCACAGCAGGGGTGTCATTCCAAACCTTTTTCTTTTTCCTTTCCTTCTCTCTCTCTCTCTCTTTTTTTTTTTTTTAGGTGGCTGAAGCTCTATTTAAGTGACAAAATACCTGACCAATTAGAGCCTCAGCCCTGCCCAGAAAAGACTACCTGCAGTTTTTTTTGTTGTTGTTGTTTGTTTGTTTGTTTGATACTTATAAATGATCGCCTTTGCTCAGGCTGCATGCAGCCAATCTGGAGTGGTTCAAGCTGCATACTGACTATTAGGGTTTTTTACTCTCTTATTTTATTACTACTATTATTATATACGTGTGTCCCTTTCCCCTTCTCTTCAGGTTGACCCAAATTAACCGTCATTGCCTTTTACATTGATTGGTGACTGGGCGTCCTATCCATTGTGAGAAGAACTTGTTTCTCTCTCCCGCTTCCCTCCACCCTCCTTTTCTCCTTTTTCTTTCCTCCTAGATAATTCAAAAAACAAACAAACACACCTCTTTCCTTTCACTTTTTTTTGCCTTCTGGATTCACTGACACTTGCTTGTGAACTACTTTGTTGAATAAATCTGACTCGGAGTGAACTCTGTGTGTGTGTGTGTGTGTGTGTGTGTGTGTGTCTTTTCTACTTCCCTTTCTCCTCTTGCTGTCCATAGAACTTATAGTGGACAGTAGGTTTGCATAATTGTCTACTCTTGCTTTCCCTTTTTTCCTTTCTTGTTCTTTTTATTTTGGTTTTGTTTGCTATTTTTCCTTGGACTGGACGTGTTGTTTGGCTAACTGGTATTGGCTGAACTGCACCAATCCTTACTTCACTTGCTGTCGTTGTAATTTCTGAGGTTGGTGACTGCATTTGTGAAAAGTCTTTAGTATAGTGTAGCTAGTACTCAAAACACAACAACTGAAGAACGAACGACAGAACAGAAGAATACAAACCACATCAATAAAAGAAAAAAGGTTAAATCAAGAGCAAATAAAACTACTACCACAATGAATCAGGACAGGAGCCCAGAAGAAACTCCATATCAGTCAGAAGTAACCATAGATAAGAAAAGTATGCAAGCAATAGTAAACTTAATAATCACAGAAATGAAAACAACTGTGGAGGAAAGGGCTATCAGAATTAGGGAAACAACAGAGGAGACCCTCAATGAAAATACTAGTTACCTCGAGGTAATTAGAAAACTGAAAGCTGGAGTCGGGCTGTAGCGCAGCGGGTTAAGCGCAGGTGGCGCAAAGCACAAGGACCGGCATAAGGATCCGGGTTCGAACCCCGGCTCCCCACCTGCAGGGGAGTCGCTTCACAGGCGGTGAAGCAGGTCTGCAGGTGTCTATCTTTCTCTCCTCCTCTCTGTCTTCCCCTCCTCTCTCCATTTCTCTCTGTCCTATCCAACAATGACAACAACAATAATAACTACAACAATAAAACAACAAGGGCAACAAAAGGGAATAAATAAATAAAATAAATATTTAAAAAAAAAGAAAACTGAAAGCTTAAATAGCTGAGCTAAAAGGGCAATTAGCAGAATAAGCTAATACTATAACTTAACTGAAGAAAGAAGCTGAAGGAAGGGAAAGCAGATTAACAGAAGCAGAAAACAGAATTAGCCAGACAGAGGATGAGCTAGAGAAAACTAAGAAAGAGGTGAAAGAGCTAAAAAAGAGATTGAGAGACACTGAAAACAACAACAGATGCTGGTCCCTGTTCGGGCTCGAGTATGCAGGGCTAGCTTCTCAGGCAGAAGAGAGATGACCAGGGATTCATGGCTGAGCTGGGAATGCAGTTCAGTCTTTATTGATGAACAGGAATGCAGTGCAATCAATCTAATCTCTATTCATTAGAAAATCCTGTCCTGTAGCCTACATTCTTTTGTGGGGGCCAAAAGGTGGGAGGTCTGGCTTCTGTAATTGCTTCTCTACTGAACATGGGTATTGGCAGATGGATCCACACCCCAGCCCTGTTTCTATCTTTCCCTGGTGGGGTAGGGCTCTGGAGAAATGAGGTTACAGGACACATTGGTGAGGTCATCTGCTCAGGGAAGTCAGGATGGAATCTTAGCAGCAGAATGAATCAGTCTCTCTTTAGCACTGCTGTGCACCATCCTGCCTGCTCAGTGTCTTAGATATGATATGAATCTACCTTGCAATTGTAGCAGTTGTACACAATTGAGCATGTGTGCAACTTTCTGGTTACAGGAAGGGAGGATGCCTTCCACTAAGACTCTTCTATGGGTAACAACTTAGTTCCAGAAGGCTCCAGGGTGGCTGGTTTTTCTCCAGGTCCCATAAAGAATGTCTATGTGGAAGTGGGACCTCACTCAAACTTAAGTCTTATCCCTGGCTCACTAACCCCTTTGAACTCACTTCTCAGGCATTTAGATTTTGTCATTTCTTTCAGTGTTTAGGAGAGGAATGGTTTCTTCTTTATCAGGATTATCAAATTATTGTTTTGTCTTTTTTCTTCTTTTTAAACACTTTCTCATAATTAATTACGTAGTTAATTAATTTTACCAGAGCACCTTTGAGCTCTGGCTTATGGTGGTGCGAGGGATTGAACCTAGGACTTTGAAGCCTCAGGCACGAGAGTGTATTTCCGTAACCATTATGCTACCTACTCCTGCTTTTGTTTTGTCTTTGCATTGCTCATGTAAAGCTCTATAGTATTTGTTGTGTGTGTGCGTGTGTGTGTGTGTGTGTGTGTGTGTGCGTGTGCGTGTGTGTTAATGCCCATTTTGATAAATTGAATGGTATTTATGTACTTTCTTGATTTGTGGGGTCTTTCAGAGTTGTATCCACCTTGCTGGGTGGTAGAGGCACACCGAGTCATGCCCTCCAGCCCTGCCATTGTACGTAGACCTACTAAATTTATTTCTGAAACATTTTTGTATCTTGAGTGGATTTCGATGTAACAATATTTCTTTCTTTCTTTCTTTAAATGAGAAAGACATGGAGGGGGGAGAAACCTAGACCAGAGCACCACTCAACTTTGGTTTGTGGTGGTGCTGGGGATTGAACCTAGGACCTCAGAGCCTTAGGAATGAAAGTCACTTGCATAACCACTTTGCTGTCTCCACAGCCCTGGATTTAGATTTAAAAGTGAACCTAGAATGTGGGATAAGAACGTTCACTAATCAACAACACAAACAGCAATAATATGAATAATACCATACACATGAAATGGGATGTTTATCTGCATATATGCACACACAGGTGCATACACATACATAGTAATTCTTCTACTTGCTATATTGGTATCTGCTGCCAGCATATAGGTATTTCTCTTTATTGTTTGCTATTCCTTTTTTTTTTTAAGATTTATTTATTAATGAGAAAGAGAAGAAGAGGAAGAATTAGAGGATTATTCTGGCACTATGTGATACTTGGGTCAAATTTGGGACCTCATGCTTATGGGTGTAACACTTGATTCACTGCACCACCTCTCAGGTTGGCTTGCTATATTCCTTTTCACCTCTTTCTCTTTCTTTATTTTACTTTTGACTTGTTCTTTTCACCCTTCTCTCTCTCTCTTTTTCCTTCCTTCATTCCTTCCTTCCTTCTTTCCTCTCTTCCTTCCTCTCTGTCTTTTTCTTTCAACTTAGAAGACTACCTTTCTTTCCACAGATTTTAAAGTGACAGACAAAATACTTAGTCCTGGCTAACTGTTGGATTGATTCCAGTAGAAAGAACATTCATGTCCTTCTTCACCACCATTCTGGCCCACCCCACAGGGCACTGTGAACCCTGCTTCCAATTTTCAGTGAAACCGCATCCATCCGTTCTCACTTCACAGCTCTCCTTAACTTACAAAGAAGAGATGAAAAGACTGTGCTGTAGGCAGGCTGTTTGTTCTGTGATGTTTAAAAAGCTTCTTGCCATGCCTTTTTTTTTTTCCTTCCTTGTCTCTCAGAATAGGAGACTTGTGGAATATAATTGGGGGGAGGGGAGAAAGGCAGTGGTTCCCTGGTATTATCCTTTAGGTGTTGAAAATACCCATGTATATACACAGGCGTCTGTTGTATTTCCTTGCAAACATAACCTCCTTATAGCTATTCTGGGAGGAAATGAAGCAGTTTTCCCTCACAGTCTATGCATAATTCTTTTTCTTCAATATTGTATAAAACGCAGGGATAGGGGGTCAGGCGTGAAGTGCAAGGATCCCAGTCCGAGCTCCCCAGTTCCCCACCTGCAGGGGGAGTCACTTCACAGGCGGTGAAGCAGGTCTGCAAGTGTCTATCTTTCTCTCCCCCTCTCTGTCTTCCCCTCCTCTCTCCATTTCTGTCTGTCCTATCCAACAACAACAACAACAACATCAACAACAATAAAAACTACAACAACAATAAAACATGGCCAACAAAAGGGAAAATAAGTAAAAAAAAAAAAAAAAAGCTTTAAAATGTTTTAAAAAAAAAAAAAAAAGCACGGATAGTCCTAGTGGAGTGCCAAAGATTGGAATGGTAAATAAAAAATAATAAATAAATAAATAAATATATAAAAAGTAGCATCTAACAAAGAGGTAATGATAAGAAATGAGAAGGTCTGGGTAAGACAGTAGAATGACCATTGGGAAGGATGATTGATGTGTAAAATTAAAATGCAGTTAAAACCTCTCTGTCTCCATTTTATTTTTTAAATTATCTTTATTTACTTATTGGATAGAGACAGCCAGAAATCGAGAGGGGAGGGGGAGATAGAGAGGGAAAGAGACAGAGAGACAGCCTTAGCCCTGCTTCACCACTTGCAAAACTTTCTCCCTTCAGGTGGGGAATGGGGGCTCAAACCCTGCAATCCTTCCACATTGTAATGTGTGCACTCAACCAGGTGCACCATCACCTGGCCCTCATGTCTCTGTTTTATAGGAGAATGAACTGGCCAAAAGAGATTTGTCTAAATTTGGATCCAGGCATCTCCCACATCTTAAAGTGACCATTGCTTGGTACATACATGGGCCAGATACTAATAGTAGCACTAAGACCTGAAAATTCTTTTTTCGGGCTAGGTGGTGGTGCACCTGGTTGAGTGTACCTGTTGCAATGTCAAGGACCCAGGTTCAAGCCCCTGGTCCCCACTTGTCTCTTCTGTCTCTTTCCCTCTCTGTGTCCTCCTTCCTCTCAATTTCTGACTGTCTCTATCCAATAAATAAAGATAATAAAAAAAATTTAAAAAAAAGAAAATTCTTTTTTCATCTTTTGTTGCTTGAGAAGCTCCATTGGGAGGATGAGACTTGACAAACTTTTAAGAATAGTTACTATCAGGCCACCCCATCAACTGGGGCCCTAGGCAGAGAGTCCTGAGATTCCCAAACAGACATGATGGGCCTAGACCTTGAATAGATCCCTCTCTCCATTGTCACTAGTCATCTCTATCAGGAACAACACAATAGAACCCTTTGTGGGCCCCCATACAACCTTGCCCTCAATGTGGATCAACAACAGTTGAGAATGTTCCATCCTCTGAAGGGAGGCTGGACAATATACTCTTATGTTTTACCTGAGGAAGATGGATCCTGAAATTGGGGCGGCTTTGAACATTCCTACTCATGACCACAGAATGTGATCTCAGATCTTCAGGCACGCAGAGGTCACCTAGGCTCCCAAGCTGAATATGAGCCCCAGATCACATCAAATCGATGGGCTTTATAGTCAACAATATTTATACACCTTTCCCAAATTTGGGAGCTACTCTCTTCCCTGAGCCAACTTTTTAGCCCTTTTTCCAGCCATAACATCATCTCCCCAGACAATAACTTGGGTCCACCTGCATGTCAGAGGTTAGGCTCAGGGAAAAAACTAGTATAGTCATGGTCTGGGAGGTGGTGCAGTGGTAAAGCTTTGGACTCTCAAGCATGAGGTCCAGTGTGGCAGCACATGTCCCAGAGTGATGTCTGGTTCTTTATCTCTCCTCCTATCTTTCTCAAAAATAAATAAAATCTTAAAAAAATATTTTAAAAAAACCTAGTATAGTCATGGGCTCTTTGGGATATACCTAACATAGGCCTACTAGCTATCTTCAAAATGGAGACCCCAAATCTTCATCTGCAATATTCTTGGCTTTAGGTTCACAATTAGTGAACGATTTGTTCGGCGTTACATGTTAACTCTTTTTCAGTCACCAGGTTCCATATGCTAACATGATGCTAACCGGACCTCCCTGGGCAGATGACCCCACCAGTGTGTCCTGGAGCCCCACTTTGCGAGAGCTTTGCCCCACTAGGGAAAGAGAGAGACAGGCTGGGAGTATGGATCAACCTGTCAACACCCATGTTCAGCGGGGAATCAATGACAGAAGCCAGACCTCCCACCTTCTGCACCCCATAATGATCCTGGGTCCATACTCCCAGAGGGATAAAGTATAGGAAAGCTATCAGGGGAGGGGAGGGAATACGGAGGTCTGGTGGTGGGCACTGTGTAGAGTTGTGCCCCTCTAATCCTATGGTTTTTGTCAGTGTTTCCTTTTTATAAATAAAAAATTAAAAAAAAAAAGAGTAGTTCTGAGTGAACAAGGAAAAGAGCAGGCAGAGTATAGGAAGGGAACCAAATCTATAGAAGTTGTTATATATTGCATTTTTCATCTGTACAATCAAGCAGAAACTATTTAGAAGCAAGTGGGTCTTTTGGAAGTTGGTAGAAGGCCAAAAGATAAGGGAGGTGGGACTTTGGAGTACTGTGGAAGCTGAGCACATTGGTTGAATTATGATCTGTTGTGGTCTGGGAGGTGGTGCAGTGGATGGAGCACTGGATTCTCAAGCATGAGGTCCTGAGTTCAATCCTCGGCAGCACATGTACCAGAGTGATGTCTGATTCATTCTTTCTCTCTCTCTCTCTCTCTCTCTCTCTCTCTCCCCTCTCTCTCCTGTCTTTCTCATGATTAAATAAAAATTATGATCTCTTTGGCAGTGAGGGGCAACTAAAGGTAAATGAAAAAGAGTAAGATTAGTGTGCTTGCTAGGGAACCGTGTTTTTTAAAATTCTTTTATATTTATTTATTTTCCCTTTTGTTGCTCTTGTTTTTTATTGTTGTAGATGTTTGGATAGGACAGAGAGAAATGGAGAGAGGAGGGGAAGACAGAGAGGGGGAGAGAAAGACAGACACCTGCAGACCTGCTTCACCGCCTGTGAAGCGACTCCCCTGCAGGTGGGGAGCCGGGGGCTTGAACTGGGATCCTTGAGCTGGTCCCTGCACTTTGCACTTAACCCGTGGCCCTACTGCCCACCCCCGCCACAACTTTCTTAATCATTCGTCAGTCCTTGGACACTTGGGTTTCCAGTTCTGAGCTATTAAAAATAGTGCTTCCTGTAGTCTGAGAGGTGGCACAGTGGAAAAAGCACTGGACTCTCAGGCATGAGGTCCTGAGTTCAATCCCCGGCGGCACATGTACCAGAGTGATGTCTGGTTCTTTCTCTCTCTCCTTCCTATCTTTAATAAATAAATGAAATATTAAAAAATAGTGTTAAAAATAAAAATAAGCAATAGTGTTCTCATGAATATATGTATGCAGAGATCTGATACATATAAGTATTTTTATACTTTTTGGATAGATGCCCCAGAAAGGCATTACTAGGTTATATTGTAGGTTCATTTTCAATCTTTTAAAAAATATATTTATTTATTCTCTTTTTGTTGCCCTTGTTGTTTTATTGTTGTAATTATTATTGTTGTTGTTGCTTTCGTCGTTGTTGGAAAGGACAGAGAGAAATGGAGAGAGGAGGGGAAGACAGAGGGGGAGAGAAAGACAGACACCTGCAGACCTGTGTAGGTTCATTTTCAATGTTCTGCAACTCTCCGTTTTTTTTTCCCCAGGTGCTGGACCAATTTACACATCTACCTGCAGTGTAAAATTTTCTTTTCCTCTACATCCTCACCAGCACTTGTAATTTTTGTCTTTTCTGAGGTATGACATTCATACAAGTGTGAGGCGTTATCTCATTGTTGTCTTGATTTGCATTTCGTTGATGATCAGTCACTCTGGGCATTTTTTCATGTGACTGTTGACCATCTGAATATCTTTTTGAGTGAAGAGTCTGTTCAGATCATCTCCATTTTCTACTGTGGTTGTGGGGGGGTTCTGTTTTGTAGATAACTACTAGGTGTATTTTAGTTACATTCCAAAGGGCCTGCGGCTATACTAGTTTTTTGTTTGTTTGTTTTGTTTTTTTCCCCTGAGCCTCAAATCTGATATGCAGGTGGATTCTAGTTATTGTCTGGGGAGATGATGTCATGGCTGAAAAAAGGACCAGAAAGCCGGATCAGGGAAGAGAGTAGCTCCCAAATATGGGAAAGGTGTAAACATATTGTTGACTGTAAACCCCATCAATTTGATCTGATCTGGGGCTCATATTCAGCTTGAGGAGCCTATGTGACCTCTGCATCCCTGTAGATCTGAGCTCACATTCTGTGATCATAAGTAGGAACATTCCAAGCTGCCCCAATTTCAGGACCCATCTTCCTCAGGTGTAGCATAGAGTATATTGTCCAGCCTCCCTTCGGAGGATGAAACATTCTCTACTGTTGTTGATCCAAGTTGAGAGCAAGGTCGTATGGGGGCCCACAAAGGGTTCTATTGTGTTGTTCCTGATAGTGATGACCAGTAACAATGGAGAGAGGGATCTATTCAAGGTCTAGGCCTGTCATGTCTGTTGGAGAATCTCAGGACTCCCCAGTTAGGGCCCCAGCTGATGGAGTGGCCTGACAGTGACTAAAGAGTCATCGTTAAAGTATGCCAGTCTCTTGCCCTTATTCAGCTATTGCAGTCCTTACTTTGACAATGATAGCTTGGGAGTGAGTGAGGGAAGTATAATAGGAAATAGGTGAGGAGTGTAAGTAGACAAGTTCAACTGTTTCATTATAAACTTCATACTGACTCACTGCAGACTATTGTGTACTTTTGCTTTCAGGTATATATTTTGCCCTAGTTTCTGGATACATGTGAACATATGCTCTATCTCATGCGACCTGGTCTATATCTAGGTTTTTGGACTCTGTTAGGAAGTGAACCACCTGGAATGGAATTAGAGAAACCTATGAAAGGAAAGGTCTCACCCAAGTAATGAGCCTGCAGGGTTGACATTTCATGCCTGATTTCTCTGGACACAGTCTGAAGTGAAGCATACCGAGGTAAAATCTTACAGACTTGTAAAAATCATTAATAACAATGATTATTAAAAAACAACAACAAACAAAACCAATAGTCCCCAAATTCTCAAGAAGCAAAGGAAACAGCTAAATATCAATTGTATATTTTTCTGTTTGTATGATAGTATATACTTTTGTATATACTTTTTTTTTCTTTTTTATTTAAGAAAGGATTAACAAAACCATAGAGTAGGAGGGGTACAACTCCACACAGTTCCCACCACCCAATCTCCATATCCCACCCCCTCCCCTGATAGCTTTCCCATTCTCTATCCCTCTGGGAGCATGGACCCAGGGTCATTGAGGGTTGCAGAAGGTAGAAGGTCTGGCTTCTGTAATTGCTTCCCCGCTGAACATGGGCGTTGACTGGTCGGTCCATACTCCCAGTCTGCCTCTCTTTTTCCCTAGTAGGGTGGGTCTCTGGGGAAGCGGAGCTCCAGGCCACATTGATGGGGTCTTCAGTCCAGGAAAGCCTGGCCGGCATCCTGATGACATCTGGAACCTGGTGACTGAGAAGAGAGTTAACATACGAAGCCAAACAAATTGTTGAGCAATCATGGACCCAAAGCTTAGAATAGTGGAGAGGCAGTGTTAGGGGGGTACTCACTGCAAACTCTAGTGTACTTCTGCTTTCAGGTATATATTTTGCAGTAGTTTACGGATACGTGTGAACATATGCTCTCTCACACAGAAACTGGTGTATATCTAGGTTTTGGGACTTTGTTAGAAAGTGAACCATGATGGAATTAGAGTATACTATGAAAGGAAAGGTCTCACCCGAGTAATGAAGCTGAAGGGTTGTCATTCCACACGTGAAGTCTCTGGACACAGTCTGAAGTGAAGCATGTTGAGGTGGCAATCGTTGCATTGGTTAGGTTGTGATCGGCAGATGCAGTATTATTTGATATGGATTGGGAGAGGCATACGGGAAAGTGGGCCCTATCCAAGGGTTCCAGGACTGGGGGAAGTAGAGGCTCTATAGTGGAGATGTGAGGTTCCTTCTGTCTTAGGGTTCAAAAAGACAATCGATAGTTAATGTTATCATCACATTAATTGGTAATTGGGTTAACTTTGAAAAATCCTTTTGTTAGGGTTTGCTGTACAGTACCCAGTATCTTGTATATAGCTGTGCTATTGGTTGCTTCTGATCTACTTGGTCTAGGCTTTTGAGAGAGTCTGCATATCAATTGCACAGCCTATATATTAAAAAGATTAAATTGTATTTTTTTATATGGTGAATCACTGGAACTAAAATTTAAAAAAAATGAACTTATGGATAACATAACAAAACACATGCAGGTCCTATATGCTGAAAACTGTAAAATAGTTGATGAAAAAATAAAAAGAAGACCTAAAGAAATGGGGAGATAAAGATTTTTTTTAATATTTATTTATTCCCTTTTGTTGCTCTTGTTGTTTTATTGTTGTTGTTATTGATGTCGTTGTTGTTGGATAGGACAGAGAGAAATGGAGAAAGGAGGGGAAGACAGAGAGAGGGAGAGAAAGACAGACACCTGCAGACCTGCTTCACCGCTTGTGATGCGACTTCCCTACAGGTGGGGAAGCCATGGCTCGAACCGAGATCCTTAAGTAGGTCCTTTTGTTTTATGCTGCTTGCGATTAACCTGCTGCGTAGTACCACCAGACTCCCTGGAGATAAACATTTTAAAGATTCCAACACTCAGTTAGTTGTGTTGGTTATCTCTATGTGGAACTAAGGCTTGATGCAATTCGAATTAAAATTTCAGTAAGAATTCTGTAGACATAGATGGGATGATGGCCTTTTAAGCAAATGGTGTTAGAACTACTGGGCTTCACATAATTCAGATCATACAGTATGTGACCTTTTGTGTCTGACTTCTTGCAACTTATTATGTGTGAGACCATCCCAGTTTTAATATGTATCAGTAGTTTCCTCATTTTTCTTAGCCTTTAGTATTCCATTGCTAGGGTATTTATTTATCCTTGCGCCTACTTACTGGCGAACATTTGAATTTCTTGTTTTTTCTGAAGCTTTGAACATTCCTTAGGGAAGTGTTTTAGTCATTATTTTTTCCCCCTTTGGTTCAGAAGTATAATTGTTGGCCATTGTTGTATTCAAACAAACAAAAAGCCCTGTCAGACATTTTAAAAATGTTTGTATCCGTTTGCAGCTCCAGTCGTTATATTTAAGAGGCCAAGTCTTCATGTTTCTGTCAGTACTTGCTATTGTCAGCCCTTGTTTTGATTTTTTTTTTTTTATCACTTATGGAAGTGGTAGATGCATAGTTTTAACTCATTCTGATAGCTCATCTCTACCTAATAATTTGCATTTCTCTTAACAAGTAGAAATGTCAAACAGCTTTTCATGAGTTTACTACGCATTCAGTTATCATCTTTAGTGAAATGCTTTGTTAGTTTTTTATTCCTCAGAAATAGAAAATTAGTTTCTTTCAACCACCTGCACCACTATAATTCAGAGATGAGCAATATTCTGGTTAAAAAAGAAAAAAAAAACAGTTTATGCATTGCCTCATTATTGATTTGTAAATTTTGAAATAGAGGTCTTTGTTATATATATGTAATTGGATTGTCAGAAAAGTCATGATACGTTTTTTTCCCACAGAGAAACAGAAAAAAAAAAAAAAGTCGTGACTTTGCTTACAACCCCGTATGACAAATAAGTTCTGCTATTTTGTTGGCCTCTTAATCTAATTTTTAATGTCTTTTGATGATCCAAAGTTTTATATTTTAAGAAAAAAAACAAGTTAACCTTTTTTTTTTTTAGCTGTCATATGAATACAATAGTTCCTTCACTGCCTTGTGACAGGTAATTACACACCACTGCCATTACCAACTTGAGTCTTCCTCCACGTTCATGCATAGGGCTCCAACACCCTCATGAGTCCCTCTTGTTTGCCTGCTTTAGAGTTCTTAACTTATTTTCTTTCATCACTTTTTGTCTTGTTGAAGAATTAATATCCTACTCTGTAGGGGATCTTCTATTTTCTACTAGAGTTTTATCACTTTAACTTTTACTTTTAGGTTTACAGTCTACCTCGAAGAAGTCCTGTGTATGCTGTCACAGAGGTCTTTTTTTTTTTTTTTAATTTAGGTGAATTTCCAACTCCTTCAGTAACATTTATAAAGTCTCATTCTTTCCCCATTGTATCACAGTGGTCTCTTTCTCACAAATCAGTTAACTGTATATGTAGGCCTCTTTTTGGACTGTTTTTCTATTGCATTTTACCCATATTTTTATGTCCTCAATATTCTTTTGTACCTAGCTAGTGTTTAATGGCACATTTAGAGTCTTTAATTTAAAAAAATTTTTAAAGTCACTAATAATCATATGGGAACTATTTCACTGAAATTTGTTTCCAATTATGATCTGTAAAATGAGATTCATCAGTTGTTTGGGCCCTATTGCGCCCTTGGCACCACTGTGAAAATAAAGAAGATGAATAGATGATAAAATTATAAAACTCCTTGAAAACTATATAGCAGAAAATCTGCATGCCTTAGTTTTGGCAAAGACTTTTCAGAATCAAACTAAATGCATGATTCATGAAATAAATGATGAGCTGGACTCCATTACAATTAAAAACTTCTGTTCTTCAAGCCACAGTGTTCAGAGAATGAGAGTCAAACTGGGAGGAAGTATTTTCAAAGATGTAGCAGGTTTATCTAATTCATGCAAAAACAACAAGAACCCCTTACAACTGAATAATAAGAAAACAAATGACTTTTTCCCTGATTTTAAAATGGACCAAACACCGTAACAGAGATTTCACCAAGGAAGATAATACAACTGACAGTAAGTGTGTGACAAATTCTGTGCATCATAAATCAGGAAAATTCAAACTACAGTTATAGAAGGGTCAAAATTCAGAAGACTGGCAGTGCTCATTGCTGATTTTGGGGTGGGGTTGGAGGGTAGATAGCATAGTGGTTATGTAAAGAGTCTCTTATGCCTGAGGCTCTGAAGTCCCCGGTTCAATCCCCTACATCATCATAAACCAGAGCTGATCAGTGCTCTGGTTGAGAAGAAAAGAAAAAAGAAAAGAATAGAAGAGAAGAGAAAAAGAAAGAAGATAAAAGAAAGTTTATGTCCACACTAAAGCTGCAAATGGATATTGATAGCAACCTTACTCATAGTTGCCAAAACAACTGAAGTGTGCTTGGTAGGTGAATTAGAAAATAAATGAGGGGCCGGGTGGTGGCGCACCTAGTTGAATGCACTTGTTATAGTGCTCAAGGACCTGGGTTCGAGCCCCCAGTTCCCACCTGCTGGGGGAAAGTTTCACAAGTGGTGAAGCAGCACTGCAGGTCTCTCTCTGTCTCTTTCTCTATTTGTCTCCCCCTTCTTCTCAATTTCTGGCTGTCTCTATCAAATAAATAAAAAGATTTAAGAAAAAAAAAAGAAAGAAAATAAAAATGACACTGACAAACATGAGAATGTTACTCACCACTAAAAAGAAAAGAGTTATCAATCATGAAAATAATAGACAGAATCTTTTTTTTATTTCAAAAGTGTATCACACATGCAATTTTAGCATCTGAGGTCACTTTTTTTTCTGTACTTGGACAGAGAAACAACTACACCGGCACCAGAGCTTCCTCCACCACCATCAGCAGCTCCCCTGCCAGGACTCAAGCCTGAGTTGTACACATGGCAGTATTGACACCCTGTTCGGTCCACTACAAAACTTGATGTTGGGAAATTGTGAGGATGTGGTTGAGCTTGGCAGGGCTTGACCTGAGGAGTGCGTCTTTCCTGTCAGTCTCTCTTTCTACCGAGAGGTTGAGCAAGGAGGGACAGGAGTAACCCCAAAGGTGTGCCTCGTCCTATCAGACTCCCTGCTTCACAAAGCACCCCGAATTCCTGATACTATGCCCTTTAGATAAAAAGAAAGGGAGAGATGTTGGGCATTAAGCCAGCTCCCCCTGCTCCACCCTGCATTCCTGATACCATGGCTTATTTACATAATTATTGTTTTGCCTGAAAGATCCCCACCCATTCCATTCCTTTGATCTATCTTCTTTCTACCTTGAGACCCTCCCCGCCTGTAGGGTAACATTAATCCCACCAGTTAAAACCCTCGCAACAGTTGCTAAGGAAGTTTCTACCTTCCCAGCCCGCTTTTGCCTTTCTCCACCCCCTTTCCTAGCCATTTCCGTTTCCGACTTGCCACTTCCGGTTCTATCCTATAAAAGCGTTGTCTCTCTGATCAATAAAGACATTGCATTACCACTCCGCCACGAGTTCAAGACTCTCACCTGCATTGCTGAGTGAGTAGCAGCCCAGGCTGGCTCTCTCCAACCCAGAGAGTACGCGCCTGGGAAGAGGCACCCCCACGCTAACCTGGCAACTTGACATACTTATCGCTGAAAGAAAGAATCCAGTCTTAAAAGGGTACCTACTATGTGGTAATGGCTATCTGACAAAAGGCAAAACTATGGAGATAGTATAATGATCAGTTCTCAGGGGAGTTGGGAGTGAGTGCAAGGAGAATAAACACAGTGGACTCTTAGGACAGTGAAAGTACTCTGCATGCTACTACAGTAATGGGCACGTGTTATGATATACATCTGTCGAAACTCCATATACAGTAAGAACTGGCCCCCCACTTGGTGTAATATTAAAGGAACTTTGCTGGGAGCTGTGTTGAGTTGTACACATACCACATACGTGTGCGCACAGAACCGTACTCCTAAAATATTTTTTATTAATTAATTAATTTTATGGCCACCAGGGTTATTGCTGGGGTTTAGTGTCAGCACTATGAGTTCACCATTCCTGGTAGCCATTTTTCCATTTTTCTTTCTATTTTATTTGACAGAACAGAGAGAAATTGAGAGGTAGGGAAGATAGAGAAGTAGAGAGAAAGACACTTGCAGACCTGCTTTTTTTTTTTTTTTTTGCCTCCAGGGTTATTGCCGGGGCTCAGTGCCTACACCAGGAATCCACTGCTCTTGGAGGCCATTTTTTCCCTTTTGTTACCCTGGTTGTTTTACCATTGTTGTGGTTATTATTATCATTGTTATTGATATCATTGTTGTTGGCTAGGACAGAGAGAAATGGAGAGAGGAGGGGAAGACAGAGAGGGGAGAGAAAGACAGACACCTACAGACCTGCTTCACCGCCTGTGAAGCGACTCCCCGGCAGGTGGGAAGCCCGGGGCTCAAACCGGGATCCTTATGCTGGTCCTTGTGCTTTGCGCCACACGCGCTATTGCCCGACCCCTTGCAGACCTGCTTTACCACCTGTGAAGCAGGCGGAAAGTGAGGGATGAACCCAGGTCCTTGCATGTGGTGATACGTATGCTTCACTGGGTGCACCACCACCTGTTCCTCTAAAACCTTATAATATCATAAACCAGTGCTAAATAGTTCCACGTTCCTTGACAAAGGCAAGAAAAAAAAGAAAGGAAGGAAGAAAGAAATCTAGTATGTAGCCTATGACTGATAATGATGTCAGTGCAGTTTCATCATTGTAACAAGTGTTGCCACTCAGGTGGGGGGATGTTAATATTGAGGGCGGCTGTATTTTCTCTGTGGAGGTTGGGGAGGTTTATAAAAAGTAAACGATCATCAGTCCGTTTTGTACAGGGCCAGATAGTAAATAATTTGAGATTTTGTGGAAAACTATTCAACTCCTGTGGTCTGGGAGGTGGCACATTGGATAAAGCACTGGACTCTCAAGCACAAGGTCCCCAGTTCAATCCCCAGCAGCACATGTACCAGAGTGATGTCTGGTTCTTTTCTCTCTCTCTCCTCCTATCTTTCTTATTAATAAATAAATGAAATCTAAAAAAAATTCAATTCTGTTGTTATGAAAGCAGTCATAATTAAAACTAATATTTGAGTTCATGTAATTTATATTTCTTTTTTTAATGTCTTATTTATTTCTTAATGAAAAAGCTAGAAGGAGAGAAAGAAGCAGACTTCACTCTGGTATATGTGCTGCTGGGGACTGAACTCAGAACCTCGTACTTAAGAGTCCAATGCTTTATCTACTGTGTCACCTCCCGGACCACTCTGTTATATTTCTTTAAGTATTTCTTTGATTTAAAAATATTTAAATTATAAAAAATTATCCTTGTGGGTCAGGAACTCCCCGCCCCCCTTATATGAGAGAGAAGAGTTAAAAAGAAAGTTGTAATAAATATAGGTGGCTTAGAAAGGGAAGTGAAGGCAGGGCCTTAGAAGTGAATAAAAGTGAGAAACGGGGCCAGGTGATGGCACACCTGGTTAAGCGCACACATTACAGTACACAAAGGACCCAGGTTTAAGCCCCACTGGTTTGATCTGGGGCTGGGCTAGATTTTAACCAGCTGGACATAGCTTGCTGACCCTTGCAATAGATTATCATTGATACCCCTTGGTTTGGGAAGGAGTGTGTTGGCATTTATTCCGGTATCTGGACTAAAATTTCTATGCAAGAGGGAATTCAGAGCCAAGAGTTCTAGTACTAGTAAGGCTGTATTCTATTTAATGAGCCATTATAGTTCATTATCAAAGTCTAGAATGGAAGGCATTTGCCAGCTGGGATGGAATTGTTTGGTCACCTGAAGCTTTGAGAGGAATAGAGGAGAGCTAAACAAAAACAATTGTGTGCAGCAACAGAGCTAGAATAAAGACAGACTGAGTACTGAGATGTTGGTTATCCTGAATGTCCTCCATTTCTGGTGGTTCCGCCATTTTGCCTTCCCAGATTACCTAAGGCTGGACGTAGGTAATAAAATATTAAATCTGTGAAAGAAGCTGTCGTTTTGCATTTACCATCTACTTCTTGATGTCAGAAACAACAAGGAGATTGGACAGGATGGGTTTGGCTAAAGTTCTAAGGTTGTGGTGGTACTGGGTATAGACCTTTCTCATCGCTGTACTGTACATATAGAGTTTTACTTTCTATCTTTTTTCACCTGCAGTCTATTTTATTAGTGATTTAATAATGATCGACAAGATTGTAGGATAAAATGGGTACAATTCCACACAGTTCCCATTACCAGAGTACCAAATCCTATCCCCTCCATTTGAAGCTTCCCTATTCTTTATCCCTCTGGGAGTATGGACTAAAGATATATATATTAATTTAATAGTGATCAACAAGACCATAGGATAAGAGGGCTATAATTCCACACAGTTCCCACCACCAGAGTTCTGTATCCCATCCTCTTCATTGCAAGCTTTCCCATTTTTATTCCTCTGGGAGAGTGGACCCAGGGTCATTGTGGGGTACAGAAGGTTGAAGGTCTGGCTTCTGTAATTGCTTCTCTGCTGAACATGGGTGTTGACAGGTTTATCCATACTCCCAGCCTGTTTCTATCTTTCCCTAGTGGGGCAGGGCTCTGGAGATACAGAGTTCCAGGGTACATTGGTGAAGTCGTTTTTCCAGAGAAGTCAGGTTGGCATCATGGGAGCATCTGCAACTTGGTGTCTGCAAAACAGTAAGATATAAAGCAGAACAAGTTGTTTAGGTCAGGAATCTAAAGGTAAAGACTATAGCAGATGAGATTTGGGGGGGGGGTCTCCATTTTGGAAAAGGCTAGTAGTTCTATTTTAGATATTTTAAAAAATATCCCGGGATATTTTTTACTCATTTTTGCCTGAGCACACAGCTAACCTGAATTGGGCTAGAGGTATTATCTAGGGGGGATGGTGTCAGAGTTGGGAGTAGAACTAGAAAGCTGTATCAGGGAAGAGAGTAGCTCCCAAATATGGGAAAAGTGTATAAATATGGATGTTGGCAGGTCAATCCATACTCCCAGCCTGTTTCTGTCTTTTCCTAGTGGGGCAGGTCTCTGGATAGGTGATGTTCCAGGATTGGATTGATACCTTGTATGATGTACTTTAATAGTTTAGTAGTTTAAATGTTAACTACATCTACACTATATCGTCATAGTAACAACTAAACTGATACTGATACTTGGCCAAAGACTGAATAAAGTAACTTTACCAAGTTGACACATAAAGTCACTAGTGTCCTGTCTGTTTTCTCCCATCATTATATTTTCCCTGTTCCCACAGTACATGACATGAATGAGTCATGATTTTAATTTCTAGATTTTTTGCATGCAGCAAACGACACTGGGGATGATGCATTTTATGACTGCCTATGGTATTTTTAGCGGAGTATTTTGTATTTATTCATAACATTCTATTGCTGTGTCCCTCTTTTTATTTATTTATTAATTATTTTTTATTTTATTTTAAAATATTTATTTATTTATTAGTTGCCCTTGTTGTTTTATTGTTGTAGTTATTATTGTTGTTGATGTCCTTGTGTTGGATAGGACAGAGAGAAATGGAGAGAGGAGGGGAAGACAGAGAGAGGGAGAGAAAGATAGACGCCTGCAGACCTGCTTCACCGCAAGCAACTCCCCTGCAGGTGGGGAGCCAGGGGATCTTTCTGCCAGTCTTGTGCTTTGCGCCACGTGCACTTAACCCGCTGTGCTACCTACCGCCCAATTCCCATATTTTTTACTTTAATGAGGGGATGAATAGATATGCCCCCTATTTATTCCAGTGATATCTCTTATTGTGACAAGTATGCTTCTTAATAACTTATTGGCATTTCTTATCTTATTTCATTAGAAATTGCTTTTAAGGTTTGATAAGGACACCATATTGGCTATTTAACTTAAGCATTTGATTTGTTTTTTTGTACTTCTTTCTTTGTGTCTTCTTTCCTCTTTTCCAGGTCACAGTATCCAAAGCCAACCTTGTTTTCAGTGTAATGGGATCATGATTTATTTAAGAAGATAATTTCATTTTTATTTCCCAGTGCTTTTAAATTTTATTGGTCACTCTGGCTACAGTAGCTGTTATGCTAGATTTCTAAAAACTAAACGTATTATCTTTGTTCTAGCTCCAGAGTTTCCTATTCCTGTCATTGGTGCATGACATAAAATGCCTAGTCATCTGTAAGTTTTCTATCACCCCACTCCCATCAATTACAAAATTCTGTTGATTTCTTCTTGATAAGGTCCCTCAAAATTCATCCTTTAACTTTCCTATTTCTTCCAACAACCCATGTGGAAATCATGTATGATAACAGATTTTTGTTATGTCTAAGTAATGTCTAAGTATTAGCTTAAGTACATTTTTTTTCTTCCTAAAACCCAATCACAACTTTAAAACTTGCTTAGTGGTCCTTCTTACCTGCTAGATAACATATCTTATTTTTTAAATTTAATTTAATTTAATTCAATGATTTATTTTGCCTCCAGGGTTATTGCTGGGGCTTGATGCCTGCACTATGAATCCACTGCTCCTGGTGGCCATTTTTTCCCATTTTATTGGATAGGACAGAGAGAAATTGAGAGAGAAGGGGGAGATAGAGAGGGAGAGAAAAAGATAGACACCTGCAGTCCTGCTTCACTACTGGTGAAGCATTGCAGGTGGGGAGCAGGGACTGGAACCTGGATCCATGTGCAGGTCCTTGTTATTACTACTATCTAAAAAGTTTTCTCAGCCTGATTATTAAAAAAGTATTTTCTTTGTTTATTTTATTGCTGGAACTTCAGCACTCTGAATTTTTTTTTTTTTTTTTTAGGGAAACGAGCACTTATTGAAACAAATCAGGGAAATAAAAAAGAAAGACACATTCACTCAGGCATATAGATGAGAGAGAGAGAGAGAGAGACTGAGACCCAAATTCCTCCATCTTCCAACTTTTTTAATTTAAGAATTATTGATAAGACTATAGGATAAGAGGGGTACAAGTCCATGCAGTTCCCACCACCAGAATTCCTTATCCCATCCCCATCCACTGGAAGCTTTCCTACGCTTTATTCTAATGGGAGTATGGACCAAATATCTTTATGGAGTGTGGAAAGTGGAAGGTCTGGCTTCTGTAATCACTTCTTTGCTGAACATAGTTAGTAGCAGGTTGACCCATACCCCCAGCCTGTCTTTTAACTTTCCCTAGTGGGGTAGGGCTCTGGTGAGGTGGGGTTCCAGGACTCCTTGGTGAGGTTGTCTGCCTAGAGAAGTCAGGTTGGAGTCACGGTAGCATCTGCAACTTGGTGGCTGGTTCTTGGGTTGCTCTGGGCTCTGCCTCAGCTGTGCGCCTCTCTATTTAGTTGGGGTGGGTGGGTGGGGGAATGATTTCTCAATTGTTAAATCATTTAAGGTTGTTTTCAGATTATTTGAGATTGTCTTTTGACTCAAACATGCCTTACCCTTACTGGAGATATTTCCTAGGTTGATGTTAAATTTCCATTTATATTATTACGATGAGGAATCAGCTAGGTAAAATGAGATTCCCTTCTAGATCCTGCCTAGCCAAGAATAACTTTAGGTTCTTGGGCAAGTCATTTTAGCCCTGGAACTCTTGAGACTTCCTCCCTCCCCCCCCCCACCCCCGTAAATATGCAGTCAGATTAGTTTCCCTGTAATTTATTTATTTTTTTAGCAACCAAACAAAGAAAAATATATGAAATATGTCATTTTATTCCTTGTAACAGGGAGCTATTCCAGACAGCTTTCATCTGGTGTTTTTTTCTTAATTTACACAGAATTATTTATTTGCACACAAGTTCAGGCAGTATCCCTTGGCAGCATTCAGCAAATGCCGGCTCAGAAAGTGGCCCAGTTAGCCTGCTTAATTAAAGGAACGTTATCTCATGTTTCAGAGCAGAGACTCAAGGGTAGAGTTGATTTTATTTGGGAACACATCTTCTGACCTGGAATTTTTCTTTAGATGTGTTGTATTTCTTTGTCTCTGGTCTTTGCATACCTGCACAGTTGTAATGAATCTTTTTCAGAAGTTTTACCCTAGTAACTTTCACAAGAACTTACTGTATTCAATGAAGGATTTTTTTTGAAGTATTTTATTTTATTTTTGAGAGAGATGCAGAGAGAGAAAGACACAGAGAGAAACACCAGAGCCCTGCTCAGCTCTGGCTTATGGTGGTGGGGGGGATTGAACCTGGCACTTTGGAGACTGAGGCTTGAGAGTTTCTTTGCATACCCATTATGCTATCTACCCCTGCCCCTCAATGAAGGATTCTAACTTCATACCATATCTTACCTCATTTTATTCTCTCTTTTTAATTTTTTTGTATTATTTTTATTTACTTATTGAATAGAAACAGCAAGAAATCAAGAGGGGTGGGGGTGATAGAGAGGGAGAAAGGGAGAGAGAGAGAGAGAGAGAGAGAGAGAGAGAGAGAGACCTGCAACACTACTTCACCACTTGCAAAGCTTTCCCCCTGTAGGTGGGGACTGGGTTTGAACCGGGGTCTCTTGCGCTCAACCAGGTGCACCAACATTTGGCCTCCTTCATTTTTCTCTCTGACAACTCTTGTGAGGCATTTCTTTTTATGGTTTCCAGAAAAAAACCTGAGATCCCATAGCCAGTGACCAAGTACTGGACTACCTCCTCACCTCCAACTATTCTTTCTTCCTTTACTTCACAGAGGTAAAGTGGGAAAGACAGATTTTAATCAGTAATATACTTCTGCCGTAGAGGAAAAGATCAAGTGTGAACTGTATTCAACCTGAATTTATATTGAGTTAATTGGGTGTTTAAACAGGATGGGGAGGTGGGGGGGGGTGGGAATGGGAGAAGCAGGGACTGAATAGAGTCAGGAGACTGAGAAAAAAGAAACTTTGGGATGGTAGTTTAAGTACCAGAGGTGTGGATACTATCTTACCACAGAGAACCGAGAGACCAGCTCTATCCTTCCTGGTGTTTATATTTTTTTAGTGCAGCTGATTAAGCGCCTATGACGCAAAGTGCAAGGACCGGCATAATGATCCCAGTTCAAGCCCCCAGCTTCCCACCTGCAGGGGGTTGCTTTGCAAGAGGTGAGGCAGGTCTGCAGGTGTCTTTCTCTCCTTCTCTCTGTCTTCCCCTCCTCTCCCAGTTTCTCTATCCTATCCAACAACAACAGCTATGACAATAATAACAATACCCATAATAAGTACAACAACAAGGGCAACAAAATGAGAAAAATATCCTCCAGGAGCAATGGATTCATGGTGCAGGCACTGAACCCCCAGCGATAACCCTGGAGACAAAAAAAAAAAAAAACCTTTAGGCTCTAGAGAAATAGACTCATGAGTAGTAGGAGGTACATGTATGTCTCAAATGTAGGAAGGACTTCGAAGGGACAGATTTAAGAGATAGATTCAGGAAAAGATAGATGCTTTCTCTTTTCCTGAGGCTGACTGACATTTCAGGTGTCTGTGAGCAGGAATGAAATAAGGAATGTGGAGGCCAATTGAGCTGTGAATCCTCTTTCTGGAACAGTTAGCAACTCAGGGTCAACTCATACTTGCAGAGGGTACTTTGCTCCTGGCCCTAAGGCAAAAGATAAACAGATTTAAACACCAGACTTTCTAGAGTCAATGTTAACCAACCTTTCTCAGACCAGTGTTAAATATTCTTCCTTGGTAGTCCCATGGTAGTCCATGTTACCTTTACATGTCATGTTGTTGCTGATGTCTTTTTTAAAAAAAATATTTATTCCCTTTTGTTGCCCTTGTTTTATTGTTGTAGTTATTATTGTTGTTGTTGTTATTGCTGGATAGGACAGAGAGAAATGGAGAGAGGAGGGAAGACAGAGAGGGGAAGAGAAAGACAGACACCTACAGACCTGCTTCACTGCCTGTGAAGTGACTCCCCTGCAGGTGGGAAGTTAGGGGCTCGAACTGGGATCCTTACACCAGTGCTTGCGCTTTGCGCCACGTGCACTTAACCCGCTGCTCTACCGCCCGACTCCCTGTTGCTGATTTCTTGGGTTTTTGTCATCCATGTACCCCAAAACGGGTGGCAGTTACCAAGGTTGATGAAGGGACAGAGAGAGAGTGAGGCATTGAGGCCATACAGGGCATTTTATTAGAGACAGAATATCTCTACAGGAAGGGAAGGGGGTAAAAGGAAGAAGAATAAAGGTTTCTGCAAAGAAACTGGACAGGATCCAAGAGTGAGGTGTCTGCATTGGGCAGAAACTGGGGCCTATATAAAGAGCACTGTTATATCTTTGATCTAGGCAGAAGCTTCACAGGTTGTGCCCAGATTCACTTGTCAGCTCCTGATATGATGCCTCTAATGATTCCATGGAAATCTTGTCCTTTGCACAGCCAGCTGTGTGGCATCTTCTGTAGCTACATGAGTGCTGTCTGCTTGACCCTTTAGAACATCTAGGGAGTCGGGTGGTAGCTCAGCGGGTTAAGCGCAGGTGGCGCCAAGCACAAGGACCGGCATAAGGATCCGAGTTCTAGCCCCCGGCTCCCCACCTGCAGGGGAGTCACTTCACAAGCGGTGAACCAGGTCTGCAGGTGTCTATCTTTCTCTCCCCCCACTCTGTCTTCCCCTCCTCTCCATTTCTCTCTGTCCTAACAATGATGACATCAATAACAACAACAATAATAACTACAACAACAATAAAAAGACAACAAGGGCAACAAAAAGGAAAATAAATAAATTTTTTTTAAAAAAATTTTAAAAAAAGAACATCTCAAGCTTGTTGTCTTCTGATGACTTGGGAATAAAAGAGTTTTTTTTTTTTTTTTTTTTAAAAAAGGAGACATTAACCAAACCATAGGATAAGAGGGAGTACAACTCCACACAATTCCCATCACCAGAACTCCGTACCCCATCCCCTCCCCTGATAGCTTTCCTACTCTTTAACCCACTGGGAGTATGGACCTAAAGTCATTGTGGGATGCAGAAGGTGGAAGGTCTGGCTTATGTAATTGCTTCCCCAATGAACATGGGCGTTGACAGATCGATCCATACTCCCAGCCTGTTTCTCTCTTTCCCTGGTAGGGTGGGGCTCTGGGGAAGCAGAGCTCTAGGATACATTGGTGGGGTCGTCTGTCCAGGGAAATCTGGTGGGCATCATGCTAGCATCAGGAACCTGGTGGCTGAAAAGAGAGTTAATATACAAAGCCAAAGAATTGTTGAACAGTCATGAATGTAAAGGCTGGAATAGTGCAGATGAAATGTTGGGGGGGGGGGTCCTCCATTTTGTAGATAGGTACTAGGCATATTTTAGTTATATTTCAAAGGGTCTGTGGCTATACTAGTTTTTTGTGTTTTTTTTTTTCCTCTGAGCCTGAAATCTGATATGCAGGTGGAGACAAGTTATTGTCTGGGGAGGTGATGTCATGGCTGGAAAAGGGACAGAAAGCTGGATCAGGAGAGACAGTAGCTCCCTAATATGGGAAAGGGGTATAAATACTGTTGACTGTAAACCCCATCGATTTGATTTGGTCTGGGTCCCATATTCAGCTTAGGAGCCTGTGTGACCTCTGCATCCCTGTAGATCTGAGCTCACATTCTGTAGTCATGAGTTGGAACGTTCCAAGCTGCCCCAATATCAACCCATCTTCCTCAGGTGTAGCATAGAGTATGCTGTCCATCCTCCCTTCAGAGGATGGAACATTTTCTACCATTGTTGATCCAAGTTGAGGGCAAGGTCCTATGGGGGGGCGAAAGAGTTCTTCTTCTTCCACCTAGGACCCCTCTCTTGCCTGCCATCACTGCCATCCCTTTGTGTCTCAGTATATATATAAAAAAAAAATCATTATTTAGGGGGCCAGGCTATGGTCCACCTGGTTAAGCACACAAAGTACTATGCACAGGACTCAGGTTTGGGCCCCCACTCCTCACCTGCAGTGGGATGTTGCACAAGCAATGAAGCAAGTTTGTAGGTATCTTTCTATTTTCCTCTTTCCCTTTCAATTTCTCTCTGTGAAATCCAATAAAAATGAAAAAAAAAAAATGGCCACGAGGCCCAATGGATTCGTAATGCTGGCCCCAAGCCCCAGCATCAACCCTGGAGGAAAAAAAAATCATTATTTGCATGCCCTAGTTTAGAAGAGTATAAAAAGGAGCCTTTCAAACGTAAGGAGGCTTTTCTGCCTCCCCAGTGGGCCCAGGTATGTCTGTCTGTGTGTTTCTTTTTTCCTAATAAACTTCTTATTTACCTGAGACTTTGTGGTCCCTTTGTTTCTACAGATAGACTACTGAGAAGTTCCTGGGAATCAGGGAGCCCTGCTCTAGACTGAATCATTCGCCACTGACAGGTTCACAACTGTAATTTTCAAGTGATGTTTGTTCTTAATAATGATCAGGATCCCCCTCAGACTTGCCCTTTAAAGAGAGGTAGGGTTGTCCTAGGAATATGGTCTTGAGCTATTAGGAGCTGTGGGAGTATTTGTTTCACTCTTTCATTGTATAACAGGTAGGTAGACAAAACCGTTTGTATCAAGAGTCTCTAGTTCTATAGATGAAGTTTGAGGCCTTGGGAAAAAGAGAGTTCAGATGAACTTGGAGAAATATAGTCAAGGAGAGGATCTTTGTGACCTCTGTTGTTTATAAAAAAGCATTAGAGGTGTATAAAGATAATTCCTGAGGAGACCGGGCGGTGGTACACCGGGTTAGGTAGGTGCACTTAGTACTAAGCTCAAAGACCCATGCAAGCATCTAGGTTCGAGCCCCCTGCCCCTCATCTGCCCTTCATCTGCAGACACTTCACAAGTGGTGAAGCAGGTCTGCAGGTGTCTTATCTTTCTCTCTCCCTCTCTGTCTTCCCCTCCTCTCTCATTTTCTCTCTGTCATATTCAATAAAATGGAAAAAAAAATGTCGGCCAGGAGTGGTTGATTCATAGTGCGGGCACTGAGCCCCAGCAATAACCCTAGAGGCAAAAAGGCAGGAAGGCAGGAAGGCAGGAAGGCAGGAAGGCAGGAAGGCAGGAAGGCAGGAAGGCAGGAAGGAAGGAAGGAAGGAAGGAAGGAAGGAAGGAAGGAAGGAAGGAAGGAGGATTTCTGATTGTTCATAGTTTTGTGCATATTTGTCCTTGACTATTATTTCTCTCTACCCTAGAAATTACTGATCTCCCATTTAAAAGTACCATAGGGATGAAAGAGAGAAAGAAAGAAAGAAAGAAAGGAAGAAAGAAAGGAAGAAAGAAAGGAAGGGTAATTTCTGATTGTTCGCAGTTTTGTGCATATTTGTCCTTGACTATTATTTCCTCCCTACCCTAGAAATTACTGATCTCCCAACTTTTAAAAGTACCATAGCTAAGTAATACTAGGTGTAGCTGTGACTTAAAATGGAAGAGAAGGCAGGATCATAGGGAAAAAATGGGGAAAAAATATAGTGAGATTGACAGTTATAGAAATAATAGTCAACCCATATGTGACCTTGGGGATATCCCTGCAGTTTCCAGTGGAGGGAATGGGGACACACAGAACTCTGGTGGTGGAAACCATGTGGAATTGGACCTTTCTTATTTTGTAATTTTACAAATCACTAATAATAAAAAAAAAAAAACAATAGCCTAGCTATCCCTATATTAAAGTGAATTAGTGTCAGATTTGTGCTGGGGATGGAAGAATTAGAAATAAATTGGCATCATTAGGGAAATTCCTTCTAAATTTGTGGTTTGTCACAGAAAGATCTGGGAAACTTATTCACTCCTTCCCTCTGGATCCACTAAATGCTCTCTGTGATCTATGAGCATTTTACTTAGAAGAGTGCCAACAGAGGAAAAAAAAAAAAGATCCTCTTGCAAGATGATCTAGTCAGTCATTGAAAGGTTAGCACCTTAAAGATTGATCATTTGTCATTGTTTGGTCTCAGAGTATCTGATGTCTTCCCAATGACTTACTGTTATAAAAGTAGTGATCTTCCTATTTCAAAATTGAGGACTATTCCCACATTTCTTTGCAGCTTGTGTTGCCTGGGTGGCCCTGGGTCTTACCAGTAGTGATTCTTTGAACTAGGTTGTTTTCTTCTTGATCCCTCTGTGAGTCTTTAAAAATAAACAAACAAACAAACAAACAAAAACATGTCCTGTGAACTTTGTTAGTAGCAGTAAAGTTTAACTGGTAAAATTATCTCTCCTTACTATGGTAGTTATCTTTGCGATTGGGGGTAAGGTACTGAACTTTGATGGTGGGAGTAGTATGGAATTATATCCCTATAACCTTATAATTCTGTTTTTTTTTGTTTGTTTGTTTGCTTGTTTTGTTTTGTTCGCCAGGTTTATTGCTGGGGCTTGGTCAAGCTGGTACTGTGAATCTACTGCTCCTGGTGGCCATATTTTTTCCCATTTTATTGGACAGAATAGAGAGAATTTGAGAGAGGAGGCAGAGACAGAGAGAGGGAAAGAGAAAGAGAGACACCTGCAGACCTGCTTCACTGCTCATGAAGCATCCCCCACTCCCCACAGGTGGGGAGCCAGGGACTCAAAACCAAATCTTTGTCGTGATCTGTGCACTTAGAACTTTGTGCTCTTAACCCTGTGAGCCACCGCCCAGCCGTCAACCTTATAATTATGTAAACCATTATAAAATCACTAATACAAAACAGAGGGAAAATGGCCTTTCCTTAAATAACCACACACATTTCACTTTACGAAGTACACTGCAGTGGTTTAGTGCATCTTCTACTTGAACTGATGAGACTTGGCCCCCCCGACAGCCTTTCACTATTTCCATGCCTGAACTTGTTATCATTTGTTTGTAGATTCTTGGCTATGGTTATATCCTGGCTTAGATTTAAATTTAGAAATTTTCAAGCTAGATGTGTGGAAACCTGCAAAGAGTTGGTAGAGTTATTTCACCAGTAATCCTTAGGCTTTAAGTTTTTTGTTTTTTGTTTTTCCTTTTTGGTTAGTGAATGAAAAATTCAGTACTTCCAATTGTGAGATTAAAAAACAAAACAAAACAAAAACCCTTTTTCTCCTGACTCCTATTCTGTTTCCAAATTATAGCTCATGCTTATGTAAGCTATGCTTATTTCCAAGTACATTTTAGAATGAAGGCAGAATCAAAATGGGCCATGCCCTCACTCTCTCACGTTGATAGGTGAATGCTACTTGTGTTCTGTGACCCAGCTAGAGACTAACATCAAAATGGGCAAGAAACAGCAATCAGCATTCACCAAGTTATTTATTTTCTCAACTGTAGAAATTTCCAAGGTGTCCTCCACTCCAGATATCAGTATTTCCCTTCAAACTTTAGTGAATTTTTTCTTAACTTGATGTGAAGGTATTCAGTCAATCTCATTACCTTAATTACCCTTTCAAGATTTAGATTTTCTTTTTTTTTTTTTTATTAAAGAAAGGATTAATTAACAAAACCATAGGGTAGGAGGGGTACAACTCCACACAATTCCCACCGCCCAATCTCCATATCCCACCCCCTCCCCCGATAGCTTTCCCATTCTCTATCCCTCTGGGAGCATGGACCCAGGGTCATTGAGGGTTGCAGAAGGTAGAAGGTCTGGCTTCTGTAATTGCTTCCTCGCTGAACATGGGCGTTGACTGGTCGGTCCATACTCCCAGTCTGCCTCTCTCTTTCCCTAGTAGGATGGGTCTCTGGGGAAGCTGAGCTCCAGGACACATTGGTGGTGTCTTCAATCCAGGGAAGTCTGGCCGGCATCCTGATGACACCTGGAACCTGGTGACTGAAAAGAGAGTTAACATACAAAGCCAAACAAATTGTTGAGCAATCATGGACCCAAAGCTTGGAAAAGTGGAGAGGAAGTATTAGGGAGGTACTCACTGCAAACTCTAGTATACTGCTTTCTTACTTTGGTGCCATACTCCAAACTCAGTCAATTTCTGCTTTGCGTTTCTACTTCTTTTTTTTTTTTACATGCATAACATTCCCCAGATTCCCATTTAGCAATACAACCCCCACTATTTCATTCATCATTTTTCATGGACCTGTATTCTCCCCACCCACCCACCCACCCACCCCAGAGTCTTTTACTTTGGTGTAATACTCCAATTCCATTTCAGGTTCGACTTGTGTTTTCTTTTCTAATCTTGTTTTTCAACTTCTGCCTGAGAGTGAGATCATCCCGTATTCATCCTTCTGTTTCTGACTTATTTCACTCAACATGATTTTTTCAAGGTCCATCCAAGATCGGCTGAAAACGGTGAAGTCACCATTTTTTACAGCTGAGTAGTATTCCATTGTGTATATATACCACAACTTGCTCAGCCACTCATCTGTTGTTGGACACCTGGGTTGCTTCCAGGTTTTGGCTATTACAAATTGTGCTGCCAAGAACATATGTGTACACAGATCTTTTTGGATGGATGTGTTGGGTTCCTTAGGATTTAGATTTTCATTGAGAACTTTCTCATCATCAGGTTTAACAATCCGCTTATTCTCTAACACATATTCCTCGTGCACTATAAAAATGACCTCTGTGCAACCTGGTGCCCGGTGACTTACTTTTTTTTAGTCTGGGAACTGGCATGCTGTCAGATTAAATACACAGTTTATCATCAAGGTCCAAAGATCCTACACTGGGGTTCTCTGTTTTGTCCAAGTGACTCTATGTCATGATTTTACTGTTAACTTAGATTTAAAAGGAAGAGAAAAAGAAGTAGGTACCGAACCAGTGTCCCTATTGGATCTCAGTATGCTGACATACAGAGCCAGACCAAAAACAAGCCACATTTATTTATTTATTATTTCCTCCAGGGTTGTCACTGGTGCTCGGTGTCACACAAGGAATCCACTGCTCCGGTGGCCAGTTTTTCTGTTTTATTGGATGTGACAGAGAAATTGAGAGAGGAGGAGAAGATAAGAGAAAGATAAACATCTGCAAACCTGCTTTGCTGCAAACTTGCTTCCCCCCTGCAGGTGGGGAGCTAGGGGCTTGAACCTGGATCCTTGTGTGGGTCCTTGTACTTGGTACCATGTGCGTTTAACCTGGTTTGCCACCACCCAGCCCCCCAAAATGTTCCTTTTGTTTGTCATTAACTAGCTATATTCTTTTTCCTTCCTTCCTTCCTTCCTTCCTTCCTTCCTTCCTTCCTTCCTTCCTTCCTTCTTTCCTTCCTTTCTTGCCTCCAGGTTTATTGCTGAGGCTTGGTGCCTTCACTATGAATCCACAGTTCCTGTGGCCATTTTTACCAATTTTGGGATAAGACAGAGAGAAATTGAGAGAAGAGGGGAAGATAGAGAGGGAGAGAGAAAGATGAACACCTGCAGACCTGCTTCACCCCTTGTGAAGCGACCCCCCCTGCTGGCGGAGCGCTGGGGGCTCTAACCAGGACGGGTTATGTGGGCCCTTGCACTTTGTACTGTGTGTGCTTAACCCGGTGTGCCACCACCCAGCCCCCACTAGCCATATTCTCCATCTCAGCTGTTCTTGTCGTTGCTTTTTTTGACCAGCAATCTCATGGGATATCAGCGTGTGTTCCAATTCCTCTGTCGTGAAGAATGAAGACTGGGATATAGCTGTGTCTGACCTGTAGGAACAAATGTGGTGGGGGGGTGCATGGGAAGTGGAACTCGGGTAGCTCATCCGGGTGTGTGCATATAGCAGAGAAACTACTTGAGAACAAATTAACGTCCTTATTCAGGGCTACCAATAAGAGCACCATAGAGATGGCAGTGATGGTTGTACAACAGTGTGAATATATGCAATGTCCTTGCACTATATGGCTTAAAAGTGTTAAAATGGTAAATCTTGTGTTAAGTATATTTTATCAGGATTTCTTTAAAAATAGAAACATAAATATGAGAGGGCTGGGAGATAACATAGCTGGTAGAGTACATACACTGTACTATGCCCAAGGACCTAGGTTTGAAACTCTGGCTATCACATAGGAACACATGCCTTACAAGGAGTGGAACAGTTCTGTAGTGTCTCTCTCCCTGCCCACTCGTTTCTTTTTAATTTATTATAGTATCTTTATTTGTTGGAGAAAGACAGTCAGAAATTGAGGGAAAAGGAGAGATATAGAGGGAGTGAGACAGAGAGATACCTGTAGCCTTGTGTCACCACTCATGAAGCTCCCCCCCTCCCTGCAGGTGAGGACATTGTAATGTGTGCTCAGTCAGGTGTGCCACCACCTGGTCTCTCTCTCTTTCTCTCTCTCTTCCCTTCCCTCTCTCTTTCTGCCTATTACCCTCTTTTTAAGAGAAAAGGAAAGGAAAGAAGAGTCACCCCAGAGCAAATGAATCATGCAGATGCTAAGCCCCAGAAATAACCCCAGTGGCAAAAAAAAAAAAAAGATGTATAGTAATAAATAAATAGAAAAGGAAGAGCAGGCTGGCCACGGGTGCACCTGACTGAGAACACACATTAGCTCGCTTAAGGACCTGGGACCGAGCCCCCGTTCCATACCTGCGGGGGGAAATACTTCACAAGAGGTGACATAGCTCTACAGGTGTCTGTCTTTCTTTCTCCCTCTTTATCTCCTCCCACCTCTCAATTTCTCTCTGTCCTGTCATATAAAATAGCAACAGCAACAATAAGCAACAAAAGGGAAAAATATTGAAAGGAAGGAAAAAAATATATATATATATATGCTGTTCACTGTTCTCTGATATTTTGCCAAGGAAGGATTCTTTCAGGTACCATCATTCTCAAACAGTGGCTATTGATCAAAACACCCAGTTGTAATCTGGCAAACATTTAACTGGTTCTTCCACAAGAACACACACACACACATACACACCTGTGTGTACATGCACATCATATATTTTACTGATGTAAAGGGTATGTGTCTCAACTTACAAAGAAGTTCCACATAAGCATTCATCTTTACAGAAAGATTGCATTGGCTTTTGCCAAACTCTTGTATTTACAGCCCACAGTGTTTGCAAATAATAATATAGTCCTGACATGAAAAAGAAAGAAAGGGGGAAAAAGAAAAGCACCATCGTTTTCATCTGGTCAGGTTGTCATGTGTAAGAGTAGATACGATTCATTCATGGACGTAAATTAAACTGAGAGGGAATAGGCTAGCGATTAAAATCCTTTGCTCCGAAGTCATGGGGGCGCGGCTGCAGGAGAGCTCTCCATCTACAAAGCTCACTGATGTCCACACAGTATCATGGCACCAGGTTTCCAGGGACTGCCTTGCTGTAGACCTGGAACCTTATTTTGAGAAACGCTGAACTATCCAGTGTGTCTATGGTGGCATATTGACTAAACCCTTCATGAATGGCCATCTCTAAAAGCAATACCAGGGAACACATTTCGAACTGATCTATACAAGTAATTGTACCTACCGTGGAATTAATGTTTGATAAATGCTTAGTTTGTGATACCTCAGGTTGGCACAACATGTGGGTCGAGCCTACTTAACTAATACACCCACACACCCTCTAGCAGGCCACACAGGCTTAGGATAACTTCCATCCCCCGTCTACCTCCCCCCTCAAGATGCAGAAGAACAAACTGTGTTCTTAACTCCAAGGCAGTTTTTATATACTGAGTTTAGTTGGGGGTGGAGAGTGGGGTAGGGCTCTTTATCCCATTCATAGGACTTTTTCTCTCTGACCCCAGCTGCTGTATCTTCAGCAACTGTCCATGGTGTAAATGATAAGCAAGTCCTGCGTCTAAGGCAGAGACTTCTCTGAATGTTCCTTCTTCCCAGTCATTGCCACTACTGGGGGATGGTTGATCTCAAGGTCTCCTGATCTTTCTTGAACCCTAACCGTTTGTCCTGCTGCCTTGTGCCTTGACTTTCTTTACTCTCTCTCTCATATACATATTTTAATATTTATTTATTCTTTATTCTCTTTAGCTAGGGGATCTTCTGCTCCTATGCTGTAGTTGATATTCCCAGGTTTTTCTTTCTTTTTTTTTTTTAAATTTATTCCCTTTTGTTGTCCTTGTTTTATTGTAGTAGTTATTATTGTTGTTATTGATGTCATTGTTGGATAGGACAGAGAGAAATGGAAGAGAGGAGGGGAAGACAGAGAGGGGGAGAGAAAGACAGACACCTGCAGACCTGCTTCACTGCTTGCGAAGCGACTCCCCTGCAGGTGGGGAGCCGGGGGCTCGAACCAGGATCGTTATGCCGGTCCTTGCGCTTTGTGCCACCTGCGCTTAACCCGCTGCGCTGCCGCCCGACTCACCTTTATTCCCAGGTTTTTCTGATGTGTTTTTCTCTTCTACTTTCGCGCTAACCTGTCAGATGCCAGCTGAGTGTCCTACAACTTGACTCAGTTTTGATGCTCTCTACCTGAGATGGCATTAGCAACGTCCAGATCTCCTCTACAAGACTGCCTTTCATCCCCACTCCAAGTTGTCACCTGTGCATCTGACCTACCAAGCTATAGAATTTCATAATACACTCCTCAGGTTCAATGCGTCAGCTCATAGAACTCAGAGAAACATTTTTGCTTGTAGGTTGACCATAAAAGAACACAACTCAGTTGCATCTCTTCTCGTGAAGCTTCCCCGCTGCAGGTGGGGACTGGCATCTTGAACCCAGATCCTTGTGCACCAGAGCATGTGCCCTAACCAGGTGTGCCACCCACTGATCCATCCCTAATGCAGCTAATGATAACTTTCATTGTCAGTTGCTTCTTTTTATTTTCAAATAGTCCTCTTTTAAAATTTTTTTGATATTTATTTTCCCTTTTGTTGCCCTTGTTCTTTTTTTATTGTTGTTGTAGTTATTGGTGTTGTTGTTGTTGGATAGGACAGAGAGAAATTGAGAGGGGAGGGGAAGACAGAGAGGGGGAGAGAAAGACACCTGCAGACCTGCTTCACCGCCTGTAAAGTGATTCTCCTGCAGGTTGGGAGCCGGGGGCTCGAACCGGGATCCTTGTGCAGGACCATGCGCTTCACGCCACGTGCGCTTAACCCGCTGAGCTACTGCTGACTCCCCCTTTTTTGCTTTTTAAGATCACCTTGCTTTACAAGTCTACAAATATTCTGCAGTACAGTTTTTATCTCCTCAGTAAGGCACTACCCCACACCCACCAAAGTATCAATATCCCTCCACCAGTGTCTACTGAAGCATGTCTTCCCCACTGCTCCCTCCTTCCTTGCTCCCTAACCCTTTGTTAAGTTCAGTTCTGCTGTTAAGCCCATGGGTCTTCATTAGACCTGACTTACTTTCGTGTTTTTTTTTTCTTAATTCTTTTTTTTAATTGATTTAATAATGATGGACAAGACCGTAGGGTAAGATGGGTATGATTCCACACAGTTCCCACCGCTAGAGTTCCATATCCCATCCCCTCCATTGAAAGCTTTCCTATTCTTTATCCCTCTGGGAGAATGGACCTGGGATCATTATGGGATGCAGAAGGTGGGAGATCTGGCTTCTGTAATGGCTTCTCCGCTGGAGATGGGCCTTGGCAGGTTGCTCCATACCCCCAGCCTGTCTCTCTATCCCCTAGTGGGGCAGGGCTCTGCAGAAGTGGAGTTCCAGGACACATTGGTGAGGTCATCTGTTTAGGGAAGTCAGGTTGGCATCATTGTAGCATCTGCAACTTGGTGGCTGAAAAATCATTAAAATAGAAAGCAGAACAGATTGTTTAATAATCAGGAACCTAAAGGTAAGAATATAACAGCTGAGATTTGGGGTCTCAGTTTTGGAAAAAGCAAGTAGGTCTATTTTAGGTATATTCCAAGGAGCCTATGATTTTTATTCATTTTCCCTCTACTGATGAGGTCATTTGAGATTTTTGTTTTATGTGACTCTCTCTAGTATCTCTGACAGGCATGGCTTAGTGATGATGAATCCTTCAGCTGTTGCTTATCTGAAAAACATCTTCATGTCACCTTCAAACCTGACTGATGATTTAACGGAATAAAGTGTTTTTCTGTAGATGTCTTTCTCATGCAGAACTTTGAATCTATCTGCCAGTTCTTTCTAACTTTTATACTTTTTGTTGAAAGAAATCAACTGATAGTGAGATTTCCTTTATAAGTGACTTCTTTTTGCTTTTCCCTACCTGTCCTCAGGATATTCTCTTCATCTTTGATCTTTACAATTTTAATGATTATGTGCCTTAGTGAACTTGGGTTTGAATTCATTTTTCTTGGAACCCCCTGAGCCTCCTAGATCTGAAGTTTCATCTTTTTTAGGGAAATTTTCAGCTGGAATTTTTTCAAATATGAACTCTCTCTCTCCTCCTCCTCCTTCTACTTTTCTGATGCCAATGTTCTTCTTGATGCTTTCCTATCATTCTCTTTCATTATCTTAATTTGTTTTCATGGTTTTTTTTTTTTTGTCTTTTGGGGTGGGCATCCTCTTTTACTTTAATTTCTTCTTCTCTATTTTGGTGTTTGACATCTGTCTGTCTTGCCGATGTTCTCCTCTGATTTTTTTTTTTAACTGTCACTTCACTCTATTCCTCTGAGAGCTGTTAAGAATTTTTAAAAAACATTTCCAAATCATAGACACTGCCTTCTGTTTTTTATAATTTATTTATTTATTTAGTTATTTTGGACAGAGAGAAACTAAGAGGGGGAAAAGGAAAAGGAGAGAGAGAGAGAGAGAGCTCTGCAACAGTTTCTCACCACTTGTAAAGCTTCCTCTATACAGGTAGGGGCCAGGGGTTTGAACCTGGGTCCTTGCACATGGTAATGTATACATTCAACCAAGTGAGCTGCTGCCCAGCCCTTGAGGTATTATGAATTTACCAATAAATCTCTTCTTTTCTTTCTGAGTTTATTGTGGTCCTCCCTATTTCTTAATTCATAGCTTTGAAATCTTTATCAAGAGGTGTATGTAGTTGTGTTGAATTAGAAGTCTTTATTTTAAAATTATTATTATTACTATTATTTTGCCTCCAGGGTTATTACTGGGGCTCAGTGCCCTCACCATGAATATACTGCTCCTGGAGGCTATCTTTCCCATTTTTTTGTTGTCCTTGTTGTTTTATCATTGTTGTGGTTATTATTGTTGTTGTTATTGATGTAGTTGTTGTTGGATAGGACAGAGAGAAATGGAGAGAGGAGAGGAAGACAGAGAGGGGAAGACAGACACCTGCAGACCTGCTTCACTGCTTCACCACCCTCCCCCCCCCCCCCCCCCCCGCAGGTTGGGAGCCGGGGGCTCGAACCGGGATCCTAACAAAGGTCCTTGTGCTTCGCATCATGTGCGCTTAACTCACTACACTGCCACCCGACCCCCTTGAATTAGAAGTCTTCACTGAACTGTTGTCTTAGCCAGCATAGCCGGTAAATTATATTGTCTCCCTATTATGTCTGATTCTCTGCAAAGGTGGCTGAGGCAGTGAATGACAGAGCCGTAACTGAGGGCAGTCACAGAGGCTTGAGGCCTAAGTGGGAGGTGAGCTAGACCAGGAGCAGGCCAACCTAGGCATCAGGGAGTTTAGTTTGAAGGAGCGTGGGCTAGAAGCCAGATGAAAGGGAGCCGTATTAGATGAACCAGCTACTGGTTTGAGTCTAGCACTAGGGAGCATACATAGTTGAAACCAAGTGGGCTGAAGACTGGGCTTTTGGCATCTGGAACAGGCAGAACCCAACAGCCAGGACAGATCAGTCAGCCTGTAGCAGTGGGTGGCCGTGCCAGAGGCAATGCCTTTGTTAACCTTAGCAGCAACAGCCTGAGGTGACAGTGTTAAGCGCACAGAAGGGAGAGATCACTTTAGCAGCGATATTTTAACCCAAGTGGTAAGGAAACAAGCAGAGAGCAAATGTGTACCTTGGTTATGATTCCTTCTATTCTTTCTATTGGAATTCTGGGCTTTTCCCTTTATTGCTAGTTCAAGTATCCAAATCTGCTTCTATACTTTCAGAAAGCATTTATTGATTTGTTTATCATTTTGGACAGAGACAGAGAAAAATTGAGAGGGAAAGGGGAGATAGGAAAAGAGAGAGTCACCTGCAACACTGCATCACTACTTGTGAAGCCTGTCCACCCCCACCCCCCACAGATGGGGACTAGGGGTCTTGAACCAGGGTCCTTGTACATGGTAATGTGTGTGCTCAGGGGAGTGTACCACCACCTCTACATTGTAGTTGTTGTTGTGTTGGTGGCACCAAGAGCAAACAGAGGCTGCCAATCCACCACCATCTTAGCTGTTAAGTTTAGATGTTGCCAATTCATCCTTCCCTGTGCACACACAGCTTCACCCTGTAGTTCCCATAGAAGCTCTTGCCTTTCAGCGCAATGATGTCAGTGAGCTCCTCGCTCAGTCTACAATATGAAGGTCATGACCTCTGTTGTACAAGACCTAAGAGTCAGAGAATGGGAGAAAATAAATACAACACAGGCTTCTTGGGTTAAACAAATCTATTTATAATTACAGAACTAAATGTAGATCTATAAAAGCTTTTGACCTTGTATCTTATTTATTTGTAATTTTGAATGGCCAGAGTCTTACTGATGTGTGATTTCACTGCTCTTAGGCAACGTTTTTATTATTATTATTATTTAAAGACAAGGAGACAGACACACACAGAGACAGCAGAGACATCACAGCATGAGAACTTCCCCTGGTACCAAGACACCTACCTCCCAAGTGGTACCACGCCTCCAACCTGGGCTGGGTATATGGCAAGACATAAATCCTACCTGGTGGGGTATTTCTTTAGCGCTTCACATCGCTTTTACTTACTTGTCACCAGGGTTATCTCTGGGGCTCGCTGCCAACACTACAAAACCACCACGACTGGCAGCAGTTTTTTCTTTTTCTCTTTTTCCTTTCTATTTGATATGACAGAGAGAAGTTGGGGGAGAGAAAGAGAAGGAGCGAGAAAAATAGACAAATGCAGACCTGCTTCACCAATTGTGAATTGTCCCCCTTGTCCATGGGAAGCAGGGGATCGAACCCTGGTCCTTGTGTATGGTAACATGTGCACTCAACTAGGTGCACCACCACTCACCCCCCCCCCCACTTCTGGCATTATCTCTAAAGTCAGGATGCAGGGAGAAAAATCATTTCAGGAGGGAAGTATTTTAGTGGCTATTGGATGGAGGGGTACTTAGGGATGCTTAGAAAGTTAACTGAAAGAATGCATACTAAGGCTCCCTGTAGGCAGAAAGAAGATTCTTACTACAAAAAGTGGTTAACTCTGTTTAAATCAGAAGAAAAACACACAAGCATAGTAACTTAATTTAACGGCACATCTTTTTTTTTCATCATTTTATGGGGGGTTTTAATAATTTACAGTATAGTTGTTAACAAGTGGGTACAGTTTCTCATCTGTTTGTGATAGGTATCTGCAAAATACTCTCACTTCCAGTTTCGGTCTTTTCCAGTATCATGCACCAGGACCCAACAGACTTTTCACTTCCTCCTCCTTCTGCCTTCCCCAGATTCCTTGGCAAAATCCCACACCCCATCCAAGTGTAACATGTAAGCATTTCCCCAACTGTGTAGTGCCTAGTTGTCCCTTCTCAAAAGGTCCTACCCCTAACATAGTACTCAGGATACTTTTTGCTGCACATGCACCTGCCCCCCGCCTCTGTGTGTGTGTGTGCGTGTGCGTGTGCATGTGTGTGTGTGTACATATATATATCTCCACTCCATTCTTGAAAAACATGGACACGTGCTATACATTTGAACTTCTACACAGAATTTTATCTTTTGATTTTTTTTTTCTATTATTTTACCCATTATACACTCAGTTCTAACTTTTGTTGGTGTTGGGGATTGAACCTGAGACATTGAACCTCGGTCATTGAAAGCTTTTTTTTCATAACCCTTTTTCTATCTCCCCACCCATAATTACATATATTAGCTCATTTAGATGTATTGTACTTTTTCGTTATTTGGTAGCAATTTCATTAATGGAGTATTTCAATGGTAGTATTTTATCCTACAGATTCCCTATGATGTACTTAAACCGTTATTTTTTATGCTGAACATGAAATAATTTTCAACTGGATAAACCTTTGTCAAAGAAGTGGTAATGAAGTCTGTTTGTGCAGTGTTTCTGATTACCTCGACAACTTGAGACAACTTCAAATGCCTTGAGGCCTTTTGTAGTGTCATTATTGGAGGTAAATATATGAAGTAAAAGAGGTAGAATTAGAACTAGTGAAAAGACTAGATCACTGATGACTCCGGTTGACTTCAACTGGGGAACAATTTCTTTGTATTTGTTTCCATAGTCTCTTCAATTAAGCAGCTGAAATTCATTTTGACTGCATTTATCAATCATGTTGACTCATGCTACAAAGGTAATTTTAAATGGTTTCTCACTTCGAGAAAAACTTTTATGGTGCTAGAAAGAGACTAAAGAATTCTCTGAATCTTGGTTCAAACTCCCAGCAGGGAAGATGGCCAGAGGGCTCTGAACTCCAGTTCCATCAGTACCTGGAGAGAGAAGAGGGGAAAAAGGAAGAACATTTGGAAGTAGTAATAAGTGTTGGTATGACTTAGAAAGGAAGAGAAGATGGGACCATGGAACAAAATGGGCAAATATATATATAAATATAGGCAGATAGTTATAGAAATAAGTAATAGTCAACCCATATCTGAAACCCTGGGAGAACTACTGATGTTTCCATTGGAGGGATTGCTGGTACAGAACTCTGGTGGTAAGAACAGTGCAGAATTTATACCCCTGTTGTCTTATAATTTTGTGACATTTAAATGTTTAATTGCTTGGTATTTATTTATTTATTGGATAGATAGAGATAGTCAGAAATTGAGAGAGAAGGGCGTGATAGAGAGCAAGACAGACAGAGACACCTGCAGCACTGCTTCATCACTTGTAAAGCTTTCCCCGTTCAGGTGGGGCCTGGGGGCTCAAACCCGGGTTCTTGAGTGTAACTTGTGTGCTCAGCCAGGTATACCACCACCCAGCCCCTAATTGTGTAAATCAATATATACTCACTAATAAAATTTTTCAAAATTAAAAAAGAAGTCTCTGTCATGGCATTTGTAGTCTGGGGTTCATCTACGAAGTAATTGCTAAGTACTGAAAAACTTGTTGAAGTGGCAGTTCGCTTTCTAAATTCTATCTTGTTTCTATTTTTAGCTCATTGTACTATATATAACACACAATTTGAGCTACCTAACTTGGCACATAAAGGTCTACCAAATAGTTATTAGGGCTGTCAGTACTAGTTCGCTACAAAGTAGCACTGAAAGGCTAATAAATGCTGAGAGTTAGCTCACCTGGTAGAGCACATGCCTTACTAGTTCTGAGGACCCAGGTTCAAACCCTGGTACTGCATGGAAGCCTCGTGGCGTCTGAGAAAGCTCCTCGGATGGTGGAGCAGTGCTGTGGTGGTTCTCTTCTCTCTTGCTCTTTCTGAAATGAAAAGGAATAGAGAAACTGTGCAGAACTGTGCAGAAAAAAGTAATGAGTGGGCATGGCATTGTTGGAAAGGCAATTTCCCCAACGTGTTCACGTTTTCTTAGGCCAATCAACTAGAGCTGAACACAGAAGATACTAACACAGTTGACACACCCAACTGTGGAGGAAGAAACTACTGGTCATGATACGTATTCTTTCTTTTGGTAGAACTTGACCTTGGAAGTGCGTGAGTGACAGGAGTAGGGCAAGAGGCTCTCCATGATCTCTCTGCATTTTGCTTTTATCTCTATATCTGAGCCTTAGTCATCCCTACTCCATCCTATAAGCTAGTCATCGTCTTCCTTTAGGTAAAAGACCTAATTTAGTGGGTTTTTCTTTCTTTCTTTTAATGGAAATTTGGATTTAAGTAGGCTTTACCCCTGTCCTAGTTGCCAATTTTTATATAGTTAGTGTTAATGCTCTGGTAACATTGCATTAAAAATCCTGTATTTTCCTTTTAGGTGGTAGTGCACATACTGTGTAATTTTCAAGAAAACATGTTATTACATTATAGTGGAATCATATGTATCATGTAGCTATTAAGTTTTTTTTAATAATTTTAACATTCTATTTATTTATTATTGGATAGAGACAGAAATTGAGGAGGGGAGAGAAAGAGAGACACCTGTAGCCCTGCTTCGCAACTTGTGAAGCTTCCGTCCTGCAGGTGGGGACCTCGGACTTGAACCTGGGTCCTTGTACACACCACTGCCTGTCCCCTGACATTTTTCTTTCTTTTTTTTTCTCTTTTTCTTTCTTTTTTTTTTTTTTTTTTTTTTTTACCAGAGCACTGCTTAGTTCTGGTTAGTGGTGGTGCTGGGGATTGAATCTGGGACCTTTGATGCCTCAGGCATGAAGGACTTTTTGCATAACCATTATGCTATCCCCCAGCCCCAGTAAGTATTCAGAGGTGAGCAAACATGCAGGAATCGCATAGAATATAATATTGAATGATAAATATAAAGATTTTTTAAATTTTTAAATTTATTTATTCCCTTTTGTTGCCCTTGTTTTTTTTTTTTTTTATTGTTGTAGTTACTATTGTTGTTGTTGTTGGATAGGGCAGAGAGAAATGGAGAGAAGAGGGGAAGACAGAGATGGGGAGAGAAAGACAGACACCTGTAGGCTTGTTTCACTGCCTGTGAAGCGACGCCCCTGCAGGTGGGGAGCCAGGGGCTCGAACCGGGATCCTTCCGCGGGTCCTTGCGCTTTGTGCCACCTGCGCTTAACCCACTGCGGTACCGCCCGACTCCCTGAATGATAAATATAAGCTGATTTCTTGTAACCTGCTACTTGCCAATGAAATAGGATGAAAAAATCATGTTCTGGGGAAGCAGGGCTCCAGGACACATTGATGGGGTTGTGTGCCCACGGAAGTCCAGTTGGTTGGAATTGTACCCCTCTTATCCTATGGTCTTGTCAATGTTTCCATTTTATAAATAAAAAAATTTTAAAAATTTGTCCCCATGTGTCAACAACTGTACTATATACCATTAACCTTCCAATAAATAAAAAGAAAGAAATAAAAAAGATAAAAAAAAAAAAAGAAGAAAAATCATGTTCTGTTGGGTCGTTGGAAAAGTCATGCTATATTTTTCAATGCCATTCTATGCAAAAAAATTGTCATGACTGATCTGACATCCCAATATACGGTCTGGATCACTCTCAGTTAAATATAACATCCATAAAAGCATTGAATCAGAAAGTAGAAGTGCTGCTTTTCAAGTCGTCATCTTCCCTAGGACTTCCTTAATGGCCTCTGGGTGTAGATTTCCAGCCTTGGAAATGATTTCTTATTTCTGCATGGAGACACTGTGTGCTACTTCAGCCACACTGTCAGCCTCAGTCCCACTCACATCTCACATTTGATTAAATGTGTTGATTGGGTCTGAATATGAGTATCCTGCAAGTATTCTTGCTGACACAGTTCTTTTCTGTTATTCATGACAAAGCCGGTAGTTTTTAGTTGTTTTTTTGTGTGTGTGATATCAGAATATACTAGGAATTGATTGCCAAACTCTCTCTCCCTCCCTCTCTCTCCCTCTCTCTCTCTTTCTCTCTCTCTCTCTCTCTCTCTCTCTCTCTCTCTCTGTTTTAAGGCATGTCTATGCCTCAGAAACCCCTCATCTGCTTCACCCTCTTCCAGAGTCTAAGATCTCTGAAAGTTCTCAAAACAATTTCTTGTCGGGCAGTATCATCCCTTCTCGGATGGCACAATAAATAGAAGTTTGTTTTTTTAATTTTTAAAAAATTATCTTTATTTATTTATTGTATAGAGACTGCCAGAAATTGAGCGAGATAGAGAGGGAGACAGAGAGACACCTGCAGCACTGCTTCACCACTCCTGAAGCTTTCCCTATGCGGGTGGCGACTGGGGGTTCAAATCTGAGTCCTTATACATTGTAACAATGTTTTTTTTTTTTTTTTTTAGCATTCAGATTCAAAGACATAAGCAAACATTCGAATTCATGTTACACAGAGCAAACTTTTAAAAAAAAGTTTCTTTCCCATTATACTGAGAATGGATTCTTCCCAGGAACTATACATCAAGGCTCTTTCCTCCCACCATCTGCCCCTCCACCTGTTATGCTTTATTCTGCTCCCACCTCCACTTCCAAGATAAATTCAGATTTTTTTAAGTGACTCTTGCTTTTTTTTTTTAATAAATAATTTTCAGTGGCAAAAAAAAAGAAGGGGTTGGGTGGTGGCACACCTGGTTGAGCCCAGATGTTTGAGCCACACACCCTCCCCCCACCCCCGTTCCCACCTGCAGGGAGAAAGCTTTACAAGTGGTGAAACAAAGCTGCAGGTGTCTTTCTGTCTGTCTCCCTCTCTATCACCCACTTCCCTCTTGATTTCTGGCTGTCTCTATCCAATAAATAAGTAAAGCTTATTAAAAAATTTTAAAAGAACACATGAAAGCACTTTTTTTGCATTTGTTAGGAAGCACGGGAGAGAGAACTGTGTAATGCAACATTTAACTACCCCTTCTAGCCTGACCTTAGGCCTCTCTGTGCTTGGTGCTTACAAAGACTGACACTTTGAAAAAACATACTGGTAGCCTTTGACTTGGCGTATTAACTTAATTTTGATTTTCTGCTTCCAGTTTGAATTGTGGTTTGCACTCTGGAACCTGATCTCTCTGATTTCTGATGCTTGTCAAGTAACCCAGTCTTTCCTTCTGATTTCTGTTTTTGTTGCTGTTGTTGTTAGGTGCTAGTGTGTTCACTTTGGATGTATCTGATCCGATTTAACTCTGCTCTTGCTAATCAGTACAAGTTGCCCAAATCCAAGCCTGAGCAGATTAACAAGAAGGCTTTAAGAGTATTTGCTTTCTGAAATATTACTTCCTGCCAGATCAAAAAAAAAACAAAAAAACAACAAAACTATTATGGTGCAGGTTGCAGATGCTAACATGATGCCAACCGGACTTCCCTGGGCAGACAAACCCACCAATGTGTCCTGGAGCCCCGCTTCCCCAGAACCCTGCCCCACTAGAGAAAGAGAGAGAGAGATTGGGAGTATGGACCAACTTGTCAACGCCCATGTTCAGCGGGGAAGCAATTACAGAAGCCAGACCTTCCACCTCCTGCATCCCATAATGACTCTGGGTCCATATTCCCATGTTGTAATTTAACTTAAAAAGGGGTTGGTTGGGGGCTGCTGCACATAAAAGGATTCACAGCGGGGAGCTGGGAACTGGTTTAAACAATACAAGGTTTTTTAGGGTGAAACAGGTAGAAGGAAAATAAGCACTTATCATCAAGTGTTAAGAGTACGCCAGGTCCATGAAGTCTGAGTATAGTTATCAAAAGTTTAGTCCCATAAAATAAACAATTATCAGCTCTGGTAAAGGTTGCTCATGGCTGTAGAGGGGTCTAAACGTTTACTGGCTAGCAGAGTCACACGTGTTCAGTTCGCAGGAGAAGGAGCCATGGTGGCTACATGCCACACCTCTGCCAAGATGCTTCTGACGAGGAGAAGCAGCAGCAGCCAAAGAGAGTAACCTGCTCTAAGTCCTGTATTTTATACTTTCCCTTCTCTGTGTGTCCTGCCTCAGGCTGACTTCATTCATATACTAATAGTCCCAAATTCCTGTTGGGGTCACAACATTCCCAGAGGGATATAGAATAGGAAATCTATCATGGGAGGGGATGGGATACGGAGTTCTGGTGGTGGGAATTGTATGGAGTTATCCCCCTCTTATTCCTTGGTTTTTGTCAGTGTTTCCTTTTTATAAATAAAAAATTTTAAAAATGTTTTCTCAAGAATAATTTGGCCTCCCTTTCTTCAGGTAGCATTTGATATTATGTGGCTAAGCAGGATATAGTTGGTTGTCCAGGAATGTTGGTTTGGGTAAATGATTCTGTGATGATTCAGTTTATCTGTCATTGAAATGTTCATTTTATCCAGACTGAAATTTTGCCAATAAAAGAGCATTCAGATTTTTTTCCCCCTTATGCTTCTATTCAAGGCACCAGATTCACTTTTGCCTGCTAGGATAGGAATTGGTACGTATTGCCAAAGATGAATGTCATTGACATAAAAAGTGTTGTCAAGGGATAAATATAAAATGATCACATCTTAAAAGTGTAGAAAACTCAAGAGAGCATTTTTCAACCAGCTCCATTTTTACAGATGTGGATATGAAATAGATTGCAACAAATTATAACCCAGAGATACTTGATAAAAAGCCAGGCACCAAGTCAGACCTTACTAGTGACAAGATTGTATGTTCCCCCCATTGTTTTTCACTTCAAATATTAAATATCAGTAGGATGTAACTTTGAAATAATGAAGGGACAAAGAACAGAACACCTTTTATTTATTTGTTGTTGTAGTTGTTGTTTGGGGTTTATTTTTGGAAGCTGTAGCTGCCTTACTCAATTTTGTTGACCTGTAAGATACCCTTAACTTATGATATGCAGTGGACAAGATTATCTTGGCCAAGGTCCACTTACCTGTAGACAGGTAGTAGGAAGATGTGAAGGCCATTCCCATGCTCTGTTAAACATCACTTTTTTTAATTTAATGTTTTTATTTATTACTGAATAGAGACAGATAGGAATTGAGAGGGGAGGGAGAGACAGAGAGGGAGAGAGTCAGAGAGACATCTGCAGCCCTGATCCATCCCTCGTGAAGATTTCCCCCTGCAAAAGGGGACCAGGGGCTTGAACCTGGGTCCTTGTGTGTTGTAAGTGTGTGCCTAGCCAGGTATGCCACCACCTGGCCCCCTAAACATCACTACTTCTTTGCTGGCTTCCATATCACCACATATAGGAGTGGAGAGAGGTACTGAGTGGAATTGTAAGACACTCAGCTCCCAGCTGGAGTTTCAAAGAATTGCTTTGTGGTCTGAAGAAACCCTACTACATGAACACACACACACACACACACACACTCACACACACTCACACGGGACTTGGCATATATATATATATATATATATATATATATATATATATATATATATATATATATATATGGTACTTGCAGACAGAGTGGTCGCTTACTGGTAGAGCAAAGGACTTGTATGCATGCTATCCTAGGATCAGAGTTGTGTACTAGTATCTGTCTCTTTCTCCCTCTCCTCTCTCTCTCTCTCTCTCTCTCTCCCTCCCTCCCTCCTTCCCTCTCTCTTTCCTTTCTCAGAGAAATAAATATTTTAAAACATGTATTCACCTTGGTTAAGATCCCCCCTCTTTGGATAGGACAGAAATAAATGGAGAGAGGAGGGGGAGACAGAAAATGGGAGAGAAAGATAGACACCTGCAGACCTGCTTCAACACTTGTGAAGCAACCACCCTGCAGGTGGGGAGCCGGGGAAATCGAACCAGATTCTCGAGCGGGTCCTTGCGCTTAGTACTAATACTCACTTTAATCCAGTGCAGCACCATCTGGCTCCCTTTTTTTAATGGGTTGTTGGGGCCTAGCATATGTGTGATACCACCACTCCCAGGCCCATTTTCTTCCATGAATATTTTTCTAAAATTTTGGAAAAAGTAACATCCTCCCATTGCCCATGGAGCTTCCTAGACGCTCCCGCATAAAGCTGGGATTACAGCCCTGCTAAAGTACATACTCCACACATTCTGCTGGTCCTATGGATTTTATTTTATATTTATATAAATTTAGATGTATATAAATGACATCTATTTTGAGTACAGTACAAATATATTTTTATTGCACCTGGGATACAGCTTGAAGCTTGGTGTTCCCTGGTTCAATCCTTGGCACCTGCGTAAGCCAGAGTTAAGTAAGCAGTGCTCTGGTCTAAAGGGAAAAAAACAAACCATATATATATATATATATATATATATATATATATATATATATATATATCTTTTTCCATGCTACTTTTTGCTTCTTTTTAAAAAATATTTATTTACTTATTTCCTTTTTGTTGCCCTTGTTTGTTTTATTGTTGTTGTAGTTATTATTATTGTTATTGATGTCATTGTTGTTGGATAGAACAGACAGAAATGGAGAGAGGAGGGGAAGACAGAGGGGGAGAGAAAGATAGACACCTGTGGACCTGCTTCACCACCTGTGAGGTGACTCCCCAGTAAGGAACTGGGATCCTTACATGGGTCCTTGCGCTTTGCGCCATATGCGCCTAACCCGCTGCGCTACCACCCAACCCCCTTTCTTTATTTTTTTAAGAAAAAAAATGGTTATTGGTAATATATGAGCTTCTTTTTAAAATTATCTTTATTTATTGGATAGAGACAGCCAGAAATCCAGAGGGAAGGGGGAAATAAAGAGGGGGAGAGACAGACATACACCTGCAGCACTGCTTCACCACTTGGCAAAGATTTCCCCCTACAGGTAGGGACCAGGACTCAAACCTGGGTCCTTGCACATTGTAATATGTGTGCTCAACCAGGTGCGCCACCACCTGGCCCCTCATATGAGCTTCTTTAAATGGAAAATTAAAACATATCGTTTACAAAGGAAGACATCCTGGTGAGTATGAGGAATACCATTCCATTTAGTATTTTGAGGATCGGGTTTCCTGTGTTTACATATTGGTATGTTCATGGCAGCATAGTAAGCATTAAAGCACCTAATAGAAACTGTAATGAATTGCTCGGGGCCTGACCCCCTCCAGTCAACTCTAAGGAGATAGAATTTGGATAAGGGAGACGAAGCAGACTGCCAATAATTATTGAAAAAAGGGGAGTTGGGCGGTAGCGCAGTGGGTTAAGCGCACGTGGCGCAAAGCACAAGAATAGGCGAAAGGATCCGGTTCAAGCCCCCGGCTCCCCACCTGCAGGGGAGTCGCTTCACAGGTGGTGAAGCAAGTCTGCAAGTGTCTATCTTTCTCTCCCCCTCTCTGTCTTCCCCTCCTCTCTCCATTTCTCTCTGTCCTATCCAACCAACAACGATGACATCAAGAACAACAATAACTACAATAATAAAACAACAAGGGCAACAAAAGGGAAAATAAATAAATATAAAAATAAAAAATAACTTTTAAAAAAATAGGAGCTGGGCCATAGTGCAGCAGGGTAAGCACACATGGCACGAAGTACAAGGACCGGCATAAGGATCCCGGTTCGAGCCCCAAGTTCCCCACCTACAGAGGAGTCGCTTCAAAAGCAATGAAACAGATCTGAAGGTGTCTGTCTTTCTCTCCCCCTCGTTGTCTTCCATTCTTCTTTCAATTCCTTTCTGTTCTAGCCAATAACAACAACAGTAACAACAATAGATACAAAATGGGAAAAATGGTTTCCAGGAGCAGTGGATTCAGAGTGTGGGCACCAAGCCTTGGTGGTAGCGCTGGAGGATATATGTATTAGAGACAAGGGACTGGGTGGTGGTAGCTCACTTGGTTTAGCACAGACTTGACCTAATGTTCAAGGGCCTGGATTCAAACTCCCAATCTCCATCTACAGAGAAAAGATTTCTGAGTGATGAAGCATGTCTACAGCTTTCTATTTTTTATTTTATTTTATTTTATTTTATTTTATTTTATTTTATTTTATTTTATTTTATTTTATTTGCCTCCAGGGTTATCACTGGGGCTCTGTACCGGCCCTATAAATCCACTGCTCCTGGCTGCCACTTTTTCCATTTAATTGGATAAGACAGAGAGAAATGGAGAGGGGTGGGGGAGATAGAGAGGGAGAGAAAAATGGACACCTGCAGACCTGCTTTGCTATTTGTGAGGCGTCCCTCCTGCAGGTGGGGAGCCAGGGACTTGAACCTGGGTCCTTATGCAGGCCATTGAATTTCCTACTATGTGTGCTTAACTGGGTACGCCACCGCCCGCCCCCCCCCCCCCAGCTTTCTATTTTTTTCTCTCCTCTATCTTCCCCTCCCTTCTCAATTTCATTCTATCAGATGAAAAAGTAAGGGGAAAATAAAAATGACCATGGAGGTTGGTGTCATTTGTCAGGTAGGCACCGAGCCCCAATGACAACCCTGATAGTTTAAAAAATTAAATTAAATTAAATTTTAAAAAAATACAGTTGAGTCTCTAATGAGAAAAGGAACAGCCACAGAAGTCGGATTTAGATAATGAGGGAGGGAGCAGAAGAATAAGGGCCTTGAGGTTGTACAAGTGGGGTGTCATGCCAGGAATGCTTCTGCTTCTGACCCTGCAATCTCATGTGTTCAGTATCTCAGTATCTCAGTTACCCAAATCTACTTACTGTCTATAAAATCCCCCCGGAGACAGACAGAGCATTATCCTGGTTTCCTGGTATCAAGGGAGCTTCCTGGCATGGCTACAAACCTGATCTCCCGTGTAGCTTCTTGGCACCTTCACTTCCTGCAGATTTCCTGGTTCCTGACTTAGCTGCCAGTCTTCAGCTGCATGCCAGGATCTCCTCCCATTGGACTTCCCTTTGTTTCTCCTTGCCTCTTCACCAATTACACGTCCTAATTCCCTGGGTTTGCTTGGCCGCCTGAGCACCCCAGCCCCATCTGTTGTCCCCTCTGTGCCTCCCCCCACCCCCCGACACCCCCCCCCCCAACCCCCTGCCCTGACTTCCTAGTGATTCTCTGTTATCTGTAAAAACCATGCCTCAGTCTCTCCGTGACATGCTGCTGTTTGGCCTTTTCAGAGCTGCCCTGTGATTTGGCATGACAAAGGGTCAGTACAGGACTGGAGGCAGGGCCCTTTTCTTCTGAGCTCAGCGAGGGTGAGAGGCTAGATTTAGAAACAAGCTGCTGAGTGTCACGACAGTGAGCAGGCAAGCAGGAGCCTTTACCAGAAGGCTGCAGTCCAGCAGAGTGACACAAGAAGAAGGAGACAGAGGTTGTAAAACTGCTTCTGCCGTCTCAACAGGCAAGGGGAGTGAGCATTGCGATGACCAGAGTCAGCATGCATCTGCGGTTGGTCTGACCTGCTTGCTTGCCTTCTTTCTCCAAATCCTATAGCAACCCTGAAAGAGGCTCCAGGGAGGAAAGGGTTGGGTGTAAGAAGGTTTGATGGGAGGAGGAGTTGAAGACTTGATAGTAATGGGAACCTATTTCTGGGTGAGACATAGAGGAACATTCAGGGAGCCCTGCTTCTGGGGACTCCGGTGTCCTATTCTCCTTGTTCAGGAGAGTCCCCACAGGGACCTCTTCACTCGTCATGCTTCAGCTATGTTACAGTCCAGCAAAAGACTCTTTGCAAAAATTGTCAGCTGGCAAGTCACATACCTGAACTTGTCACTTGAATGCAAGGGGCAGTGTCTTCTCACACCGCCCGCACCATCTTATTTTTTATTGTCCACTAGTCCAGTAATGATGGGTTCCATCACGCTTGGGCTATCTATCACATTGCCATTACTTCTGTCTCAGCCCCATGTGCATGCTTGTCTGTAAAACTGAAGTGAAACCAAGAAAACTAGGTGTTTCTGAAGACGTGAGAGTGACTGGGGTGTGAAAGTTGTATCGTTTGAAGGTAGTGGAGCAGTATTGGAGAAGTTTTTGTTTGTTTGTTTGTTTGTTTTTTTGACTCCAGGGTTATTGCTAGGGCTTAGTGTTTACACCACGAATCCACTGCTCCTGGAGGCTATTCTCCCCCCTTTTGTTGCCCTGGTTGTTTTATCGTTGTTGTAGTTATGATTATTGCTTCCATTGCTGTCATTGTTGTTGAATAGGACAGAGAGAAATGGAGAGAGGAGGGGAAGACAGAGAGGGGGAGAGAAAGACAGACACCTGCAGACCTGCCTCTCCGCCTGTGAAACGACTCCCCCTGCAGGTGGGGAGCCAGGGTTTCGTACCGGGTTCCTTAAACCAGTCCTTGCGCTTTGCGCCACCCACGTACACTTAACCCGCTGAGCTACCACCCGACTCCCTGGAAGAAATTCTAATTAAACAGAATAAATAATGGAAGAAAATGTCCACATGATTAGCATCAAAGTCTCAGTCTTACCTGATAGCATTGCTTCCTGGTAGTAGTCACTTTCCTTTGGGATTACAGAAGATATTAACTAGGAGATTCGTTTCATAAATACTAATAGCCAAGGCTAATGACCAAAATATATTAAAAAAATTAGTAAAGCAATTGCAATAGAAAAAAAATAACCCCATTAAAAATGGAGCAAGGCTATGAATAAAATCTTCACCAGAGATCCAGAGGACCAGAAGACATTTGGAAAAAAAAAATACTCAAAGTCATGGGTTATGAGAGAAATGGAAATGAAAACAACAATGAGATACTATTTTGTATTTGTGAGAATATTATACATTAGAAAGGATATGTCATGGGCTCTTTGGAATATAACTAAAATAGGACTACTAACTACCTACAAAACAGAGACTCCCCAACTCTTCATATGAACTTTTCCAGCCTCTAGGTTCATGATTAGTCAACTATTTGTTTGGCTCTATATGTTAACTCTTTTTTCAGCCACTAGGTTCTAGATGCTAACATGATGCCAACCAGACTTCCCTGGGCAGACAACCCCACCAATGAGTCCTGGAGCCCCACTAGGGAAAGAGAGAGCTTCCCCAGAGCCCTGCCCCACTAGGGAAAGAGAGAGACAGTCTGGGAGTATGGATCGACCTGCCAACGCCCATGTTCAGCGGGGAAACAATTACAGAAGCCAGACTTTTCACCTTTTGCACCCCATAATGACCCTGGGTCCATACTTCCAGAAGGATAAAGAATAGGAAAGCTATCGGGAAGGGATGGGATACAGAGTTCTGGTAGTGGGAATTGTGTGGAGTTTTCTTCCTCTTATCCTATGGTTTTTGTCAGTGTTTCCTGTTGTTAAAATTTTTCGGAGGCTCTGGCCGGCCGGTCTTGCTTCACGGCGGTGAACAGAGACGCGGAGACAACGGCTGGGCAGGGAAGCTGTATTTCTTTATTCAGGAACAACGATTCATAAACTAAGACAAACTAATCACCAAACAGAACTCTGCTGTCTCTTTGCGGCGGCACAAGCACTCTTTCTTTTACTCTGGAACTCAGGAACTCTGGCACTCTCGAACTCAGGAACTCTCGAACTCTGGCACTCTCGAACTCAGGAACCCTCTCCCGGGGTTCCTTTGGGGCGGGGCCAAGCGGGCCCGCGAAATTAGCAGGCCTGATCCAATTCTCTTGGCGGGGGGAGGGCTAGAACAAGCCAATGTAAAGCATACGACAGTTTCCTTTTTATAAATAAAAATAAAATAAAAGAAGAAAGGATATGGAGCCAGGAGGTGGCATGCCTGGTTAAGTGCATATTTTACATTGTGCAAGGACCCTGGTTCAAGCCTCTGGTCCACACCTACAGGGGTAAAGCTTCAGGAGTTGTGAAGCAAGGCTGCAGATATCTCTCTGTCTCTTTCCTTCTGTACTCCCTCCCCAGTTTCTCTCTATCCAATAAAAGAAACAAATAAAGAAAAGATTGAAAGAAGTATAAGCAAAGATGTGGAGGAGGGGGAAGGAACCCTCCCCACTGCAGATGAGACTATCAATTGGTCCTTTCCCTATGAAAACCAGTCTGGAGATTTCTCAGATTATTAGAAATTATTCAGTCCTAAGGGCCAGCAATTTCTTTTCTGGGGATTTATCCAAAGAAAACAAAACAGCTCTCTGAAGAGATCTCTGTATACCTATATCCATAGTAGCACTATTTGTAACAGTCGAAATGTGGAGACAACCCAGATGCCCAACAACATATGAGTGACTAAGAAAGCTGGAAACACTGACAAAACCATAGGATAAGAGGGGTACAGTCCCACACAATTCCCATCACCAGAACTCCACATCCCATCCCATCCCCCCCTCCGATAGCCTTCCCATTCTTTAACCCTCTGGAAGTATGAACCCAGGGTCATTATGGGGGTGCAGAAGGTGGAAGGTCTGGCTTCTGTAATTGTTTCCCCGCTGAACATGGGCATTGGCAGGTCGATCCATACTCCCAGCCTGTCTCTCTCTTTCTCTAGTGGGGCAGGGCTCTGGGGAAGCAAGGCTCCAGGACACATTGGAAGGGTTGTCTGCCCAGGGAAGTCCAGTTGGCATTATGGTATCATCTGGAACCTGGTGGCTGAAAAAAGAGTTAACATGTAAAACCAAACAAATTGTTGACTAATTATGAACCTAAAGGCAAAAATGTTGCAGGTGAAAATTTGGGGTCTCCGTTTTGGAAATAGCTAGTAGGTCTATTTTAGGTATGGCCCATGGCTTTACTAGTTTTTTCCTGAGCTTGACACCTGATATGCAGGTGGGCCCAAGTTATTGTCTGGGGGGATGATGTCATGGCTGGAAAAAGGGCTAGAAAGCTGGATCGGGGAAGAGAGTAGCTCCCAAATATGGGAAAGGTGTATAAATATTGTTGACTATAACCCCATTGATTTGATCTGGGGCCCATATTCAGCATAGGAGCCTATGTAACCTCTGCATCCCTGTAGGTCCAAGCTCACATTCTGTGGTTATGAGTAGGAATGTTCCAAGTTGCGCCAATTTCAGAACCCATCTTCCTCAGGTGGTAGATAGAGTATGTTATCCAACCTCCCTTTGGAGGATGGAACATTCTCAACTGTTGTTGATCCACATTAAGGGCAAGGCCCTATGGGGGCCCACAAAAGGGTCTCATTTTATTTCCTACAATTTTATTTCTTTACAACTAGTTAATCCTTTTAAGAATTATTTTTCTCTGTGTCCTGGTAAATAGACTGCTTCCAAATGAATATGTTTGTTCCAGCACCACTTATTAAGCAATCAGCTGATCTGATTTGTGTATTCTAAATTCTCATACTTGCTTAGAACTGCTAATTAAAAATTGTCTAAAATTACGGGTCTCTTTGTCTATAGAAACCCAGTTAAGTGGTTCATTGATGCTAAGGCTGAGAGATACTTTGGTGGCAAAGTATCTAACTTAGACTTGGCACTAAATATAAGCTTCCTGTTAAAATACAGAAATGCAAATAGCAGTGCAGCTCTGAAATGCCTCTGGTGGGGTGTGTGGACCAAAAAGCTGTATTTGTATACATTACAGCAGTGGGTAAAAACCCTGATTGCAAATAGCAAAATGCTCCCCCCCCGAAAATAAATAAAGCCTTCAAACTACATTTAAAAAAAAAAACACTGGAGAATTCATTGTAAGCACTGGGGAATAGACACATTCAGTAGCAATCATGATACCTAAAGATTGCCAGATATTGAACAGAGTAAGGAACTCAGTTGAGAGCCAAAGGACCACCCATGCTGTTTTCTTTTATTTTTTAGTTTTTATTTATAAAAAGGAAACACTGACAAAAACCATAGGATAAGAGGAAGACAACTCCACACAATTCCCACCAGAACCAGAACTCTGTATCCCATCCCCTCCCCTGATAGCATTCCTAATCTTTATCCCTCTGGGAGTATGGACTCAGGGTCATTATGGGATGCAAAAGATGGAAGGTCTGGCTTCTGTAATTGCTTCCCCGATGAACATGGGCATTGGTACGTTGATCCATACTCCCAGCCTGTCTCTCTCTTTCCCTTTTGGGCCAGGGCTCTGGGGAAGCGGGGCTCCTGGACACATTGGTGGGGCTCATTTGTCCAGGGAAGTCCAGTTGGCATCATGTTAGCATCTGGAACCTGGTGGCTGAAAAAAGAGTTAACATATAGAGCCAAACAAATAGTTGACTAATCATAAACCTAGAGGCTGGAAAAGTTCATATGAAGAGTTGGGGGATTCAAGGGGCTCTGTTTTGTAGATGGTTATTAGTTCTATTTTAGTTATATTCCAAAGAGCCAATGACTATACTACTTTTTTTTTTTTTTTTTTTTGCCTAAGCCTGAAATCTGATATGCAGGTGGATCCAAGTTATTGTCTGGGGAGATGATGTCATGGCTGGAAAAAGGACCAGAAAGCTGGATCAGGGAAGAGAGTAGCTCCCAAATATGGGAAAGGCGTATAAATATTGTTGACTGTAAACCCCATGGATTTGATCTGATCCCATGCTGTGTTCTATCTTTTGTCTGCCGTCACTGCTTTTATTCCTGCAAGTTCCTCTATGACCCACTGAAGCCAGTGATCTAGACAGTTCTGGGTCCAGGGAACTGTCCTCTCTCATTGTAAAATCCTCAAATAATCAAATTAGCCCCAGATCACTTCACCCAATCCCCCACTTAGTTGTGACTGCAGGGATCAGAGTTGTCACAGCCTGGAGTGGCTACTTCCAGGGAGTTTAGGACAGATGAACCCACAAGTCTACTGGGCATGGCAGATGGATTTTTTTGTTTCCCTCTCTACTTCCCTCTAGGTAGCCTGAGGGCTATAATTTTCTGCTTTTTTTTTTTAAGCACTAAAGCTATATATAGAAACATAGTGAAAACTAGCCCTAAGCAGTTGTGAAGTAGGTGAAGTTTATTTTTGCATTCTCATCCTTACTGTCTTCCACAGTGGGAGTCTCTATCTAAAAGACACTTTGTGGTTGCCTGTATTTTCTAGGTTTTAAAACTGCTATAATAGTTATGAATGCAGGTGCCGAGCTCAGACTGAACTCCTAATCTGCTTCTCCAAGCTGTTTGACCTTGAATACATTATGTAAACTTGCTAAACCTCAACTTTTCCCATCAATAAAGTCATGTTATCAGTAGTCCCAATCTCAGAGATTGATGTAAAAATTAAATGAATGTCAACGTTTAACACACCACCAGGTATTTGGTGAAGGTTTAATAAATGTCTGTTTGTGTCTGGTGGTTTTTAGTGAGTGAAAAATGCCACAGATTACTGTGTTTCCCTGAGATTTGGGGGTTTGTTTTCTGTAATTTGCATTTTGAGAATAATAAGGTATATTGAAGAATGTACTTTTTCTAAGAAAAAGATCCTTCCCTAGTCTCTTTTACCTAAGATAGTAATAACAGAAATGCTACTTCTTTTTCTTTGAGCCGCAGTGTCATGCTGCTAATTAGTGGCAAAACCATTTCGATCTCCCCGGAAGTCACTTTTATTCCACTTCCTGTCCCTTCTCACTGATGTATATACCTAGTTAAACCTTTCTTGCATCTGCACAAATGACTGGTTGTATCTCATGAAGGATACCATCTTAATACACCAAGGGATTAAATGTTTACTTGTGGTATTTTAGGCACCTCTCCTTAGTATCTTGAGGGGGGCAGAATGCATTACTTTGACACAACCAAAGTCCCCTCATAGGGGATTTAGGGACTTATTTAAATGTGGATTCAGCCCTTACTTGTAAAAAAAAAAAAAAAAGGAATTTTTATCCTTTTACTATGTCCTGTGGTGGACTCTAAATATTGGATGGTTGGAAAAGTCATGACATGATTTTATATAGAAAGAGAAAACAATGCATGATGACTTTTCTGATAGTCTGTAGACTACTTGGGTTAATTAGCTGTGAGTTGGTCAAGAAAGATTTGGAGAATATTTATAATTCAGGAAAAAATTAAGCAGTAATTACTATTATTCAGATTAGAAAATCAGAATGTATTATCCAAAATTCAGCTATAGGCCATGGAGTGAAGGGCCTAACCCACAGTATTCCTTCCAACCTGTGCTCAAGACTGTCTGTTATTCATTCCAAACCTGAGCAGGGCCTGATCCTTGTGAACACTGGAAACTAGGAAATGGTGGCATTGGCCCAGATCGGATACAGGAAATTACCACTCTCTCTACTTACCCAGTTGGTGCACTAGACTGGCTGTGTCTCTTCCACCTTGCTCATAGTCAAATCCTAAGGCCCAGTGTGGTGGTATTAGAAAGTGGACTTTTGGGGTTGTGCTTAAGTCTCTCTGTGGGGCCATAATGAATGAGATATTGAAGGACCTTATAAAGAGACCCCAAGGAGCTTCTTTACCTCTCCACCAGGTGAGAACACAATGAGAAGAGAGCCTTATGTGACCCTGGAGAGACTTTACCAAACACTGAGCCTTCCAGGGCTTAGGTCTCTGACTTACTAGCGTCTGGAACTACGAGAAATAAATTTATTGTATATAAATCTCACAATCTGCAGCATTCTTTATGCACTAAGATAAGGACATGTACTTGTCATTTGATGTCTGCTCTGTGAATAGGTTTTCTATTAATAAGAGAGGATTTATATTCTTGAGGGGAAAAAAAAGATTTTTGATGTTGCTGTCCTGGGGAGGATATTTTGTTAAGATAGAATACCTTAGAGCTAGCTGACTTTTTTGGGAAATGACTTGTGCCATGTTTCCTATAATAAGGTGCCCTATTTGATATTTGATTTTACTTGTATCAGTAGTTGATGTGGTTTATGTTTATATCCTGCCCTATACCCAAACTGACTTGTAAAACATTTCCACATGTTGCTAAAAAGTTTATGTTAAATTTAAAAAGTTTATGTCAAATGGACAGATCTGCTTTGGGCACTAGATATACCCAGCCACTGTTTTTTTTTTAATTGTTTTATTATTTATTTATTCCCTTTTGTTGCCCTTGTTGTTTTCCTTGTTGTTTTATTATTGTTGTTATTTATGTTGTCGTTGTAGGATAGGACAGAGAGAAATGGAGAGAGACGAGGAGGCAGAGAGAAATGGAAGGCAGATGAGGAGAGAAAGATAGACACCTGCAGACCTGCTTCACCACCTTTGAAGTGACTCCCCTGCAAGTGGGGAGCTGGGGGCTCAAACCAGGATCCTTACGCCAGTCCTTGCACTTTGTGCCACGTGCTTTAACCCACTGTGCTACCACCCGACTCCTGGCCACTGTTAATAGATTAGGATCTGCTGCCACTTAACCTGTTAATTCCTGTGACACTGGTTTTACTGCTTTTCAAACTATATACAGGAACCTACAACACACACATACAGAGAGAGAGAGAGAGAGAGAAAGAGGGGGGGAAGGATCTGTAGGAATTTAGAATGGGCAGGAATAAGTCTTATGCCAAGCCTTTAACTATCTATTAGCCTACAGGGTGTGGACACAGAAATTCTGTGAATATAATGTTGGCTCTTGTAAAAGCAGTGGGTCAGCGAAATATAGGAATTGTGTATACCGTGGACCTATTTCATTCCTCTCCTCCATTTGTCCTACCATTTGTTAGTATAACAGGACTCTGGACTAACCTAGGCCCTATGGATAGAGTTCCACCACTACTGCCCCATCCTCACTTCGGATATTCAGAAGGGAAGACTATGTAATCGTTGGACTACCTCAGCTAGGGCTCTGCAGGTGTACAGGAATTCCTGTCATGAATCTAACTACATCAGTCCAAGCTCAAACGGCCCTCCTGGATTTCTTCTTCACAGTTTAAGACCTCATTCTGATTCCAGCCTTTTAAGTCTCACTTTAGATCCAATATCAAGGAACTAAAAAGAAAACTCACCAACAGGCAGGGAGCCAGTGTGGGTTGCAATATAAACAGTGATTAAGTTCCAACTCAATCTAGTTAGCTAGGAATGTGACCTTACAAGAAAGCAGTCTTTGTTAGATGGTCAAGTGAAGATGAAGCCCTCAGGGTAGACCTTAATCCATTGTGCCTGTGTGTGTGTTCTCCTAAAAGGTAAACATCTGGACACTGGACAGCGGTGTACCTACAGAGGGAAATTGATATGATGAAAGGGAGACTGCCTAAGCTTCCTGAACCAGGAGAGAATACCTTCCTCACAGTTCTCAGAGAGAACCAGCTCCACCAACACCTTAATCTTGGACTCCTAGCCTCTAGATATATGAGAATATAATTGTTTAAGTTACCAGGCCTGTGGCACTAATAAAGAATATTTTTTCCTGAGTCCTAGTATAGAGGTCTTTCCCATTCTCTTCCCAATAATCTTATTCCACTGCTCACACCCAGAAAACTATCTTCTCTTGATCACTGGAAATTTCTTTTTTAAAAAATATTTTGCTTATTTATTAATGAGAAAGATAGGAGGAGAGAGAGAGAGAAAAAAAAAAAAAAAAAAAGAACCAGACATCACTCTGGTACATGTGCTGCTGGGGACTGAACCCAGGACCTCATGCTTGAGAGTCCAATGCTTCATCTACTGTGCCACCTCCTGGACCACAATCACTGGAAACTTCTAGACTGGGAAGTTTCTTACTAGCAGTATGAGTGCTTTCTTCAAATTGCTCTTATCTCCTGTTGATCTCAACTTCCAGGAGTCAACTACTGTGAATCAGGAACCTGGACTGGATCCTGTCTGTTGCACCCAAGCAGGAAGAGGGGGAGGGTATTTCGGGTCCCCATGCATGGTGTTGGAATGGTCTAAGTTGGAAGTGAGAGTGTCTTGAAGACACCTGCCATGGTGTGTATGATGAGGGAAGCCAAACTATATCCCCAGGGTCTCTGTAATCCCTTAGAATTTTGTCATCAAGTCAGTGAGTTCACTGCCACCATCACTGCATGGATTTTTGGTAGCAAAGATCATATTCCCTGCAAAAGGATTTTTCTTTTTTTTTTCTTTTTCCTCTAGGATTATCTCTGGGGTTCAGTGCCTGCACTACAAATCCACTGCTCCTGTAGGCCATATTTTCCTATTTTGTTGCCCCTGTTGTTATTATTGCCATTGCTGTTGGATGAGACAGAGAGAAATTGAGAGAAGAGGGGAAGACAGAGGAGGAGAGAAAGACAGACACCTACAGACCTGCTTCACCTCTTGTGAAGTGACCCCCCCCCCCAAAGATAGGGAACCAGCGGGCTCAAACCGGGAGACTTATGCCAGTCCTTGCGCTTTGTGCCTTGTGCACTTAGCCCGCTGCACTACCACCCAGCCCCCCAAAAGGATTTTTCTTTATTGCTCTTTGGGGCATTAGGTGCAGCTTTAAAAAACCAAGGCCATCTTTAGTGATTCCTCACAAACAGAGGTTCATAGCAGCTATATGGTTCCAGTGATGGGAATTCTGTTCCTTCCTTTCTCTTGGGTTCCAGTCTCTCACTTCCATGTTACCTTCTTGGGTTCTTACTGGTTCATTTCCATGAAATGATGGGGCTGGGTAGACAGTATATTCTTGGTAACTGCATTTGAATATTCATTAGGTTGTGGAGTGACTGAGCTGTCAGGATCCTTTTAAAGGTCATTGAGCCTAACTTCCTGACTTAACAAATGAGGGAACTGAGATTTAGAGGAGGTGGGAACCTTTGCTGGAGAATGAACAACATTGAAACACTCCAGTGAGAAATTGGATTTTTCATCACTCATCCCATTACACCACATTTAAAAAAATTCTTTGACCTACTTCAGTGATTTTCACTTAAGGGTCTTTTCCCATGAAGCTTGTGAAAAGCTCTAATGTCATTCACTGACACAACACTAGATGTTTAAGTTTCATCCTGAGAACTGGCAGAACATTTAGCATATCTTCATTGCTAAGTGTATTTGTATAAAATAAAATTATCATACTATGCCATCCTCCTCACATTTTACCTCTTACAGTCATCTTAGCCTCAAAAGAGATATAGTTTTTAAGAGAATCTTCTTAAAGCTGCCCAAACCAAGGAGACATCTGGAAACAACACTGAATCTGTGAGAACTATGAAAGCCCTACATGTAAATCTAGATCCTGGAGGATTCTTGAGAGAAATTAGTCTGTGTCCCTGCTTTCTTCCTTAGAAACGCATTGGCGAGCAAACAAAATGGTGGCTTTTCTAGCTTTCTAATGTGGATTAGAGCAAACTACCCCTGAACTAATATGGATAGATTAAAATAACAGTGATATTCATTATCCTTGTGACTCTGCTGTTTGGGGAGAATTCAAAGGGGACACCTCATTTATGTTTCAAATGTGGAGGCTGTTATCTCTGAAGACTTGCCTACTCACTTGCCTTTATGCCCGTGTTGACCATCTATGGGGGACCTTAGCTGGCACTTAGTGGCCAACTCTCTACTAATGGCCACTCTTTGGGTCGCAGTATGATGGCCAGGCTACAGGATTGGGCATCCCTCTGTCCTAAAACTGGGATGCCACATCTGCCACATTTTATTTGATGAGACGATTCCAAAGACCCATTCAAGTTCAAGGGAATTGAAATACATTTCATCTCTTGATGACATCATGGAAAGGCCCTGACTGAGGGAACATATGGGATGAGAAATACTGGTGTGATTCTGTAGAAAACCACCGCCTGCCGTGCTGACAGAATTTGGGAGATGACGTCTGAAGCCAGGGGTCAGTCGAGGTTATCTAGATATCAGAGACAGTGCTGGGCTTATTTATTTATTTATTTATTTATTTATTTATTTAGTAGTTGGTATAAATGGAGAGTGTAGAATACTTTTTAAAAAAATATTTATTCATTTATTTCCTTTTTGTTGCCCTTGTTGTTTCCATTGTTGTTGTAGTTATTATTGTTGTTGATGTCATCATTGTTGGACAGGACAGAGAGAAATGGAGACAGGAGGGGAAGATGGGCAGAGAAAGATAGACTCCTGCAGACCTGCTTCACCACCTGTGAATTGACCCCCCTGCAGGTGGGGAGCCAGGGCCTCAAGCCGGGATCCTCACGCTGGTCCTTGAGCTTTGCGTCACATGTGCTTAACCTGCTGCACTACCACCGACTCCCTAGAATACTTTTAAGACTGATCCCAAATGAAGTATTGTTTGTCTTACAGGAGTGACTTGATACTTTTGACCATAAGAGGTGCAAGAAGGGCTGACTTTGAAGCCTGAATTACTCCTTAACTGTGATTAGGAAAAGATTAGTGGATGCATCCAGTACCCTTACAGTATATCACCTAACTCCTTCAATACCAGCCTGTACAAGATCATTATCTTCTACCGTCTTACTGTTAGTTCACTACTCGGCACCAACACCTTAGCCTGTGCAGATGCTGATGGACAAACCTAATTGTAAGCAGATAGAGAGACACCACAACTCAACAAGGGGTCATAGTCTGTCTGTCTCTATCCGATAATAAGTAAATAAAATTTACTTATAAAATAAAAACTATGAACTCTGTCCCCATGAAACAATATCTTTCTTTTCCTCCCACCTCCTGGCAATCATCTTAGCAATATATTTTTTAAAACTTATACTGCTAATTATCAAAGAATTAAATGTAAAACAGGACCAGGCTGATAGCATAATAGTTAGGCAGAAGGACTTACATGCCTGAGACTCTAAGTTCCCAGGTTCAATCCCAGACACTATTGTAAGTCAGCACTGAACAGTGTGGACAGAGGACTGACTGGTGACACTTGGACATGAACCTTAACATTGTTTGCCTTCTGGGTACCCTAATGTATTTATTGTTTATGCTGATTTTTATCCTGCTCCCTCTCCGTAAAATATCTGAGGTACCTTGATACATTAAACATATGTCATCCTTTTAATTAGTACATGAAAGTTTGTTTATGCACTTCCCTAGGGATTATGGTGAACATCTTTGGATTTCTCCCAATGTATGTACACAGTGAAGGGCTAGAGAAAGAAACATAAGCATAAACAACAGAGCTGATGACCTCTCTTAGACTGATAGTTAAGCCTCAGTTATCCTTCAGTATAAGATCTATTTCAGTTACTTTGAGAAAGGCTTTTTATATACTTGAGATTCGAATATATATTGCCAGTTTGTCTTCAGGTAACAATTGGAGCATTTTATGCTTCTAGCAGTTGTAAGTGAACATGCCCATTTTCCATAGCATAAGCAACCCTGGGTGTGTGTGTGTGTGTGTGTGTGTGTGTGTGTGTGTGTATGGTGTAGATTGTAGAGAAGGACTTACAGTAAAATAGTGTAGGCCTCTTACTCTTACCAAACTCCCAGTCCTCCTCCCAGCAGGCAATTTACTTTTTAAAAAAATATATTTATTTATTTTTTTATTCCCTTTTGTTGTCCTTGTTTTATTGTTGTAGTTATTGATGTCGTCATTGTTGTTGGATAGGACAGAGAGAAATGGAGAGAGGAGGGGAAGACAGCGAGGGGGAGAGAAAGATAGACAGACACCTGCAGACCTGCTTCACCGCCTGTGAAGCGATTCTCCTGCAGGTGGGGAGCCGGGGGGCTTTGGGCCACGTGCGCTTAACCTGCTGTGCTGCCGCCCAACTCCCGGCAATTTACTTTTAATGGCTTAATTTGAGTTCCTCTGGCGGCCTGCCTCCACATCTTTAAATAACATAACAAGACCGTAAGTTTCCTTCCCTCTCTCCCTCCCACTCCTTCCCACTCACTCTTTCTCTCACATACATACCACACACCATTTGCTTCCTGCTGGTAAGATGAGATTTTGATCCTGTTATATCAACTCACATCCCTGCTCCGTAGCCATTCTTGGGATTGTATATGTACTTTGTTTTATAGATTGCTTTATTTATGAGAGAGACAACCAGTACATCACTCTGACACATCATGTTGGAGTCGAACTCAGGACCTCATGCTTATAGATCCAGTGCTTTATCTGCTGCAAAATCATTGTAGCAGCATGTCTTCTTATTCTATTTAAACTTCTCTTGTGTTGGCTCTGTTTCTTTTGGCTTGCTTCAGGGATCGAGTGTTATCCCTTCACTACCCCCTCTCCAATTTTTGTTTCTATTAACTGTTCCTTTCTCTCCTTTACTTCCTTCTTTCTGCTTTCTTTTCTTTCTGCCCTAATCCCATTCCTCCCTCCCCCCTCATTCTTTTTCTTTTCTACATTTTAAGGATGGATGAAATTTATACTTATTTCCTTCTTCTTTCCTTATCAGTCTTTTCTTTTTTCTTTTTTATTAGTGATTTAATAATGATCTACAAGATTGTGGGATAAGAGGGGTACAATTCCACACAATTTCCACCATCACAGTTCTGTATCACATCCCTTCCAGTGGAAGCTTCCATATTCTTTATCCCTCTGGGAGTACGGACCAAAGATCTTTCTGGGGTATAGAAGGTGGATGGTCTGGCTTCTGTAATTGCTTCTCCACTGGACATGGGTGTTGGCAGGTTGATCCAAGCCCACCCCCCAGCCTGTTTCTATCTTGCAGAGCTCTGGAGAGGTGAGCTTCCACGACTCATTGGTGAGGATGTCTGCCCAGGGAAGTCAGGTTGGCATCATGCTAGCATCTGCAACTTGGTGGCTGAAAAGCATTAAGATAGAAAACAGAAGACATTCTTTAATAATTAGGAACCTAAAGGTATGAACAGAGCGGATAAGATTTGGGGTCTTCATGTTGAAAGAATCTAGGAAGTCTATTCTAAGTATATTCCAAGATGACCATGACTTTGCTAATCTTTGCCTGAGCCCGCTAGCTAGCATACAGGTGGGCTGAAAGTATTCTATCAGTCTCTGTATGTTGTCTAAAAATTGATTCCAAAGAGCTTAAGAGCCAATTAAGTACTTCTCTTAAGCTACTTTAGTGTTGTCTATTGCAGAAGCCAAAGCCGTACTATGTTAAATTATATCTCCTTTTCTGTGATTCCAATGTAGAGGCACCTGTTAGCATAAAGGGAAGTTTGTCTAGCTCCAGGACTAGATGGATTCATTGTCTTGTATTCTACTAATTATTCCATCATGTATCATTGTACTTCAATATATTTTTTAAATATTGACTCCCTTTTGTTGCCCTTGTTGCTTTATTGTTGTAGTTACTGTTGTTGTTATTGATGTTGTTAGATAGGACAGAGAAAAATGGAGAGAGGAGGGGAAGACAGAGATTGAGGGAGAGAAAGATAGACACCTGCAGACCTGCTTTACCACCTGTGAAGCGACTCCCCTGCAGGTCGGGAGTGGGGGGCTCGAACTGGGATCCTTACTCCGGTCCTTGCACTTTGTGCCACCTGCACCTAACCCGCTGCGCTACTGCACTTCGATATTTTAATTGTATCTTTTATGGGAATCTTTTCATAGAATTTTATAGATTGTCATCTCTTTTTTTTTCCTACTAGGAGTGCCATATGACTTCATACCTTCCTACTTACTCATTTTGTCTGTTACTGCAATTACTTTTTTCATCTTAGAGGTTGCTGAATTCTGATTTGTATTTACTGCTTTCAAATCCCATGCAGCAGGTCTGACATTCATTCAGACTTCGCTCTTACTGGTTTCATTTGACTTGGAATTAGTTCTGTCATTCTTGCTGAAATAAAGCTTTAGCCTTATTTATCTACAGTACATCTTCAAAGAATTTTCTCAGAAACAGAAGTAACCTTTTCTATTTCCAAATGTTTACACTTTTTTTTTGGAGTTGATTTACAAGGCTGTATATTTTTTGGGCGTACGATTTCATACCTCTTTGAAATGAATGTTACCACACCACGCCTGCCCACCTTCAGAGTGCTAATATCCTTCTCCACAAGGACTCCCTCCACCCTTTGAATTCTTCCTCTCTTCTACATTGTCAACCTTAGAGTCCAATAGTCTGTTTTTTGTTTGTTTGTTTGTTGCCTCCAGGGTTATCGCTGGGGCTCGGTGTCTGCACTACGAATCCACTCCTACTGGTGGCCATATTTTTTCCATTGTTGGTGGTGGTGTGGTTGTTGCTGTTGTTGTTGTTGGAAGGACAGAGAGAAATTGAGAGAGGAGGGGAAGAGAGAGGGAGAGAAAGATCGAACTACTTCACCGCTTGTGAAGCGACCCCCCTGTAGGTGGGAAGCTGGGGGATCAAACCAGGGTCCGTATGCCAGTCCTTGAGCTTTGCACCATGTGTGCTTAACTAAGAGTATGGTTTTATTTAACTTTGATTCCTTGATTTGTTTCCTCATAGCTCATATGAATGAGTTTATTTAGTATTTCTCTCTTTTTTTTTTTTCTAGAGCACTACTCAGCTCTAGCTTATGGTGGTGCAAGGGACTGAACCTGGGACTTTGGCTATTTAGTATTTCTCTTTTGTCTTCTGACTTATTTTCACTTAGCATGATGCCCTATGCTGTTGCAAAAGGGAAAATTCCATCTTTTCTTGTAGCAAAGTAGTATCCTGACAAACATCACATCTTCATCTGTCGTGGGTAATCGACGTTCTTTTTCATATCTGGACTATTTTAAATAGCACTGCAATGAATTATTTTGCTTTTATATCTCGCCAACTGTCGGAAAGTACCAATCTTTTTTTTTTTAAGACTTTATTTATTTATGAGAAAGATAGGAGGAAAGAGAAAGAACCAGACATCACACTGGCACATGTGCTGCCGGGATTCAAACTCAGGACCTCACGCTTGAGAGTTCAAAGCTTTATCACTGCACTACCTCCCGGACTATGGAAAGTACCGATCTTTTAATTATTTATTTATTTATTGGATAGAGACAGCAGATATCAAGAGGAAAGGGAGTGCTAGAGAGGGAGAGAGACAAAGAGACACCGACATACAGTTTCACTACTCGCAAAGCTTTCCCTCTGCAGGTGGGGACTGGGGGCTTGGACCTAGCTCCTTGCGCTTTGTAGCGTATGTGCTCAACCAGGTGTGCCATCACCTGGCTCCATTTTTTAACTATTTATTTTATTTTTTTTAAACCAATCTTCTTTTAAAATGATTTGCCATTTCATTTTTTTTCTATATACGTTAGTAACTTTTTTTTTCTTCTTTGCCATCATGATTATTGCTGGAGCACAATGAATCTACCACTCCTGGTGGCCATCCTCCTCCCCTTTATTTATTTGTTTGTTTGTTTAATAAAATAAAGACAAATTGAGAAGGGAAAGGGAGATAAAGAGTGAGAGGGAGAGAGAGAGAAAGAGAGAGAGAGAGACCGAGACCTGTAGCACTGCTTCACAATTTGTGAAGATCTTTGGTCCATACTCCCAGAAGGATAAAAAATAGGGAAACTTCCTTGTCTACGGCCATGCCACCCTGAACACGCCCGATCTCGTCTGATCTCGGAAGCTAAGCAGGGTCGGGCCTGGTTAGTACTTGGATGGGAGAATAGGGAAACTTCCAGTAGAGGAGATGGGATATGTAACACTGGGGATGGGAACTGTATGGAATTGTACCTCCTCGTATCCTACAACCGTGTCCATCATTATTAAATCACACATAAAGTAAATTAAGGTAAAATAAAATGTCCATCCTAAGCTACTCTGCCTGGCTGCCTTGCTTCACTCATTCCTTCCCATGCAAACATCAACAGATATCTTGACCTCACTTTTCTTCATTCCTTCTTATTAACCCTGGTGCTTTCCATGGGGCCATCACAGAGAGGTTGGTTAAAATTAAGTATTTTATTTATTGCAGAACTTAATCAGAGCTTTCATACTTCACTAAAAACCCCTCTAGTGGGGAATATTGTATTCAGGGGGGCAGGGTACACATATTCTAATGTGTAAGGACTTGGATTTCAAGCCCTTTGTTCCTACCTGCAGGGGTGAGGGAGTTTCATAAGCTGTGAAGCAGTGTGCAGGTGTCTCTTTTTATCTCTTTCTTCTTCCATCTCAGTTTCTTTCTGTCCTGTCAGAGAAAGGGGGGGGGGGCAATGAGGTGAATGCCCACCATTTCCCTGTGATAGCCCTGGTAATAATAATATAAAAAAAGTATTCCATGTGGCGCAGAGCGCAAGGACCGGCATAAGGATCCTGGTTCAAGACCCCGGCTCCCCACCTGCAGGGGAGTCACTTCACAGGCGGTGAAGCAGGTCTGCAGGTGTCTATCTTTCTCTCCCCCTCTCTGTCTTCCCCTCCTCTCTCCATTTCTCTCTGTCCTATCCAACAACAACAACATCAACAACAATGACACCAGTAACAACAATAATAACTACAACAAGGGCAACAAAAAGGGAATAAATAAAATAATATAAAAAGTATTCGACATGACCCTAACTTTTTTTAATTAGTGATTTAATATTGATGTACAAAATTATAAGGTAACGGGTATAATTCTATACCTTTTCCACCACCAGTGTTCTATGTCCTTATCTTTTCCATTAGAAATTGCATTAGTTATCACAAGATTACAGATATGGGTTGACTATTACTCCTAGAACTGTCTATATTTTTATGTATTTGTTCATTTCTTATATGGCCCTCTCTTCCTTCGTAAGTCACACCTACTGGGGGCTGGGTGGTAGCATACCTGACTGAACACACATATTATAATGTTCAAGGACCCAGGTTTGAGCCCTCCAGTACCCACCTGCAAGGGGAAAGCTTTATGAATGGTGAATCAATGCTGCAGATGTCTCTCTCCCTATCTTCCCCTTCCCTCCTAATTTCTAGATTTTTCTGTCTAATAAATTTTTTAAAAAAGCTTTAAAAAATAAGTCTCATCTACTATTTCTGAGTGTCTTTTTTTTTTTTTTCTTCCCTCTCCTCTCTGTCTGGGTCCTGATAAAGTTGGAATTCAGAGAGAGCCCTCTGGTCATCTTCCCCTAACATTTATCCCTCTGGAAGTATGGACCAAAATTCTTTATGGGGTGCAGAAGGTGAAAGGTCTGGCTTCTGTAATTGCTTCTCCACTGGACATGGGTGTTGACAGCTTAGTCTGTGCTCCCAGCCTGTTTCTATCTTTCCCTAGTGGGGTAGGGCTGTAGCATCTGGAACTTGGTGGCTGTGCCTTAGTGAGTTTCCGGAGAGATCCAGGTTGTAGTTTCAGGTCTTTTTGAGTCTTTAGGTGATTTTATTTTCTAGTTTATTGGAAGCACAGGAGCCTAAGATAGCTCCTATACTACAGCCACACCTTGACCTTAACATTTTTTTCCCAGATCCTTTTCCTTAAATGTTATATGAGACTTTTTTTATTTTTTGGTTATTCAGCACATTTTGGGAAATGCCTCCGTGATCTAAGAAATATAATGTTCGTTTTGATTTTGATTTTTCTTCTTTTAAAATATTTATTTATTTATTCCCTTGTTGCCCTTGTTTTATTGTTGTAGTTATTATTGTTGTTGCTGTTGTTATTGATGTTGTTGGCTAGGACAGAGACAAATGGAGATAGATGGAGAAGACAGAGAGGGGGAGAGAAAGACACCTGCAGACCTGCTTCACCACCTGTGAAATAATCCCCACCTTGTAGGTGGGGATCCCGGAGGCTCGAACTGGGTTCCTTATGTTGGTCCTTGTGCTTTGCGCCACATGCGCTTAACCCACTGCGCTACTGCTTGACTCCCTGATTCTGATTTTTCTGTGAAAGCACATAATTAGAACAGTGCAAACGTTTTAGGTCATATTGCCAAAGCCCTGTTTTGTTCTAGTCTCTTGAGGTAGAGAAAAAAAATAACAATAATAACCATAATCATCAAAAGACATGTCTTGTACCCAAAGTCACCTACACAGCGACTGTCATCATGGCAAATGAATGACTCATCTCCTTGCAATGGTAGTCTTTATTATCTCCAAGATGAATGATGCTCTGTCTTTCATTTACAGAAGTGAGGCCCAAAATACCAGGCTTTCTAGAAATAGTGTCACCTATTAGCACTTCTTCCTTCCTTGAAGATTAGCTTCCATGCATCAGTCTTTAATGCTCCGTTGAAGTGACTGAAGCAATCTCAAATGAGTTAAAAATTATCCTAAGTGAATTCCATTGCTGCATTCCAACTCAGAATGGCTGAATCCCCCCCCCCCCAGTTAACAGAACGTGTTCTAGAATTTTATTCAGTCTTTTTTGCATGTCAAGTAAGTTTTTGAAATGACCATTCAGAGAGTTTTGAGTAGAATTTATGAAATGAAAATTCAAAGAGTTTGGAGTAGAAATTATCACTGGCACAAGGTTCTTTTTCTTCGAAGAAGAATGCTTATTTCTTTCTCTCTTTCTTTCTTTTTTTTAAATTTTTTTTTTGCCTCCAGGGTTATTCCTGGAGCTAGGTTCCTGCACTACAAATCCACTGCACCTGGAGGCTATTTTCCCCCTTTTGTTGCCCTTGTTGTTTATTGCTGCTGTTATTATTGTTGTTGTTATTGTTGTCATTGTTGTTGGATAGGACAAAGAGAATTGAGAGAGGAGGGGAAGACAGAGAGGGGGAGAGAAAGAGAGACACCTGTAGACCTGCTTCATCGCCTGTGAAGTGAACCCACCCTGCAGGTGGGGAGCCGGAGCTTGAACCGGGACCTTAATGCTGGTCCTTGAGCTTGGCGCCATGTGCGCTAACCCACTTGCACCACTGCCTGGTGCCCTGCTTTCTTACTAGCTGTACACTACACTTTTTTTTTGGAGGATATAGATTAATATGCAAATAGGCATATAAATCATTTTTTTCAGCTTGGTATCAGAATGTCCTAAAACTCATCTCCAGTGATGGATCTAATTTGGGAGTGAGAGTGTTTTACAGTCATCTGTCTTGGTGAGTCGAGAAATTCTATCTAAGTGTGAACAACTATACTGTAAAGCATCAACTTCCCAAGGAGAAGAGAGAGAGAGAGAGAGAAGAGAGAGAGGAGACAGAATTCTGATGCTGAACTACTAATGGGTCAAAATGTGACACAGAAATTACATTCACTGAAAGTGTCACTCCTATCGGGAGAATTTTTTATTTTATTTAAGTATTCTTTTGGTGTTTTCCTAGATGTTTTAATATCTTGCTGTTTGCATTGTCTTTAATTCAATGAGGCTCAGCTTTTTTGAAAATTTTTTCATGTTATTTTGTCTTGTTTTCACTTTTTTTTTTAATTAATGATTTAATAATGATCAGCAAGACCATAGGATAAGAGGGGTATAATCCCACACCATTCCTGCTACCAGAGTTCCATATCCCATCTCCTCCATTGGAAGCTTTCCTATTCTTTTTCCCTCTGAGAGTATGGACCCAGGATCATCATGGGGTGCAGAAGGTGGATGGTCTGGCTTCTGTAATTTCTTCTCCTCTGAACATGGGCATTGACAGTTTGACCCATACCCCCAGAGGCTCAGCCTTTGTATGTAATATTGTGATGAAAGTTTATTTCTGTTTTTTTTCTTCTCAAATACTTATGAATTATTCATTTTCTCCTTCTTCTGTTCTCCCAACCAGAGTAATGCCCCATCTGACATTTTTCTACATTTGCTTGGGTCTGTACCTGAGCAGTCTCTTATTCCTATGTTGAGTGTGAACTTAGCACTGAAGGAAACTTTAGTGTTGTGATCTCTTTTACTCTATCTCTATATCTCTGCCTCTACCATAAATTACTTTCTCTACTGGCGAAAGCAATTAACAGTCCTTGAAGGAAAGGAGGAGTAGGCGAGAAAAAGAAGAGGTGAGAGACAAGTCACTTGCTTTAGTGCAGGAGAGAGGCGTCTCTGCCGTCTCTCTGAAGAGCTTTATTTTTTTTATTTTTATTTTTTTATATCTTGCCATTCTCTTCTGGCCTGTAGTGTTTGTATGGAGAAGTCTGCTGCTAATCTTATGGGTTTTCCTTTGTAGGTGACTCTTTTTTTTCTCTTGCAGCCTTGAGGATCCTTTCTTTATCCTTATTCCTTTCCATTCTAAATATGACATGTCTTGGTGTCTTTAGGTCTGGGTTAATTCTGTTTGGGACCCTCTGGGCTTCTTGAATCTTTATGTCTTTGGTGTTGTCTAGACTAGAGAAATTTTCAGCTATTATGGCCTGGAGAATGCTTTCTTCCTCTCCTTCTCTTTCTTCCTCTGGTAAGCCAATAATGCGTATATATATATATTTTTTTTTAGATTTTTTTTTTTTATTTAAGAAAGGATTAATTAACAAAACCATAGGGTAGGAGGGGTACAACTCCACACAATTCCCACCGCCCAATCTCCATATCCCACCCCCTCCCCCGATAGCTTTCCCATTCTCTATCCCTCTGGGAGCATGGACCCAGGGTCATTGAGGGTTGCAGAAGGTAGAAGGTCTGGCTTCTGTAATTGCTTCCTCGCTGAACATGGGCGTTGACTGGTCGGTCCATACTCCCAGTCTGCCTCTCTCTTTCCCTAGTAGGATGGGTCTCTGGGGAAGCTGAGCTCCAGGACACATTGGTGGTGTCTTCAATCCAGGGAAGTCTGGCCGGCATCCTGATGACACCTGGAACCTGGTGACTGAAAAGAGAGTTAACATACAAAGCCAAACAAATTGTTGAGCAATCATGGACCCAAAGCTTGGAAAAGTGGAGAGGAAGTATTAGGGAGGTACTCACTGCAAACTCTAGTATACTTCTGCTTTCTTACTTTGGTGCCATACTCCAAACTCAGTCAATTTCTGCTTTGCGTTTCTACTTCTTTTTTTTTTTTTATATGCATAACATTCCCCAGATTCCCATTTAGCAATACAACCCCCACTATTTAAACACTTTTTGCCTGGATATAGTTGACATCATGTAAGATCATTTTCATAGGGAGTCGGGCTGTAGTACAGCGGGCTATGCGCAGGTGGTGCAAAGCGCAAGGACCGGCATAAGGATCCCGGTTCGAACCCCGGCTCCCCACCTGCAGGGGAGTCGCTTCACAGGCGTTGAAACAGGTCTGCAGGTGTCTGTCTTTCTCTCCTCCTCTCTGTCTTCCCCTCCCTCTCTCCATTTCTCTCTGTCCTATCCAACAACAACAACAATAATAACTACAACAATAAAACAACAAGGGCAACAAAAGGGAAAAAATAAATAAAATAAATATTAAAAAAATTTTAAAAAAAAGATCATTTTCATTAACATCAAGGATACAGATGATATCATGTATGGTTGTTTTCATTAACATCAAGAATAACCTTAAACAACATTATTATTATTATAGGTATGCTTTCCTTAGAAAGTTCCCTAGGTCTGGGGCATCCTGATCTCCCCTTGAAAGTTTCTTGGGTCTGGAGTAGCCTAAATCTTCCCTTGAAAGTTTCCTGGGTTTGAGGTAGTCTAAATTTCCCCTTGAAAGCTCCCTTGAAATGACCATCTGTGTTTTGACCATCTCCCTGCTCTGACATTCTGTATGAATAAACATTTTTCCCTGGAGCTAAATCTAATAGCGTTTCTTCTTAACCCATTCTTGGATGTCTCTAACTACATCATAGTAGGCTGTCCACCTAAAGAAATCTTCTGCTGTAAAGTAAGCACACACCATGGGGGCTCTCTTCTGGCTAACCTTTGCATATGTGAAAGTTCACTAACTTTTAGCTATTTGAAAGTTTGCTAACTTCTACCCATCCATCCGAACATCAACTATTTAACTACACATCCTCTATATTCATCATGGATGCCTGTAAGTGGAAGCAGGGGGTTTGTGGGTGAATGAATCACAGCATACTGCTTCTCTTTCTCTCATCCAAGTACTAACCAGGCCTGACCCTGCTTAGCTTCCAAGATCAGATGAGATCGGGCGTGTTCAGGGTGGCATGGCTGTAGACTTGCTTCTCTTTCTATTCTTTCAAGAATACATATAGGGCATCGCACCAAAGTAAAAGACTCTGGGGTGGTTGGGTGGAGAGAATACAGGTCCAAGAAGGATGACAGAGGACCTGGTGGAGGTTGTATTGTTATATGGGAAACTGGGGAATGTTATGCATGTACAAACTGTTGTATTTACTGTTGAATGTAAAACATTAATTCCCCAATAAAGAAATTTTAAAAAAAGAAGCATAAAGGGAGGCGGTAGCACAGCGGGTTAAGCACATGTGGTGCAAAGTCCAAGGACCAGCGTAAGGATCCCCGTTCGAGCCCCTGGCTCCCCACCTGCAGGGGAGTCGCTTCACAAACCGTGAAGCAGGTCTGCAGGTGTCTATCTTTCTCTCCCTTTGTCTTCCCCTCCTCTTTCCATTTCTCTCTGCCCTATCCAACAATCACGATGTCGACAACAATAATAACAAGAACTACAACAATCTACCTTCTGCAACCCTCAATGACCCTGGGTCCATGCTCCCAGAGGGATAGAGAATGGGAAAGCTACTGGGGAGGGGGTGGGATATGGAGATTGGGGGGTGGGAATTGTGTGGAATTGTACCCCTCCTACCCTATGGTTTTGTTAATTAATCCTTTCTTAAATAAAAAAAAATAAATTTAAAAAAAAAAGAACTACAACAACAATAAAAACAAGGGTAACAAAAAGGAAATAAATAAATATTTTTTAAAAAAGAATTTTAAAAAATACATAGAAAAGGGCCAGGCGGTAGCGCACCTGGTTGAGAACACACATTACAGTGCACAAGGATCCAGGTTCAAGCCCCTGGTCCCCACCTTCAGGGAAAAAGTTTCACAAGAGGTGAAGCAATGCTGCAGGTGTCTCTTTTGTCTTTTTCCCTTCCCTATCTCTGCCACCCCTGAATTTCTCTCTGTCTCTATCCAGTAATAAGTAAATAAAAATTAAAAAAGAATGTAAGTATGGAAAGAAACATTTTTCCTATTGAACATCTCAATCTTCTGTTTTCTTTTGGAAAGATGTTTAGTTATAATATTAATTTCTTTAATTTTAAAAAAAAATTATTTATTTTTATTTATTTATTCCCTTTTGTTGCCCTTGATGTTTCATTATTGTAGTTGTTATTTGATGTCGTCGTTGTTGGATAGGACAGAGAGAAATGGAGAGAGGAGGGAAAGACAGAGGGGGGAGAGAAAGATAGACACCTGCAGACCTGCTTCACCGCCTGTGAAGCTACTCCTCTGCAGATGGGGAGCCGGGGGCTCGAACCGGGATCGTTAGGCCAGTCCTTGTGCTTTGGCACCACCTGCGCTTAACCCCCTGCGCTACCGCCCGACTCCCAATTTCTTTAATTTTTATAGAAATATCTGGACTTTTTTTTTTTTCTTCTAGAGTCAGTTTTGGCATGCCTAATTTCTTCTGGTTATTTGCCTATTTTGTTGGAAGTTTCAAATGAAATTCCAAACTTTTTATTTTTAATTTCTGCAGCATTGATGTTATAGCTCACTTTCATTTCCATGATTATTCATCCATTCTCTCTCTTTTTTTTCTTCTTGACTAAATCGTGCACAAATTTTCCATTCTATAAGCATTTGCAGAGAATTGTCTTTTGACTTTGTAGATTTATTTTTATGCTTACTCAATTTGCTAATGTATAATTTTGGTCTGACTTCTTAAAATACATACATTAGTATGTATTTTTTTCATCTGTATTCTACACAATAAAGTGGAAAAAATGGTCGCCTAGGGGCAGTGGATTCCTAGTGCTGGCACCAAGCCCCAGAAATAACCCTATAGGCAATAATAATAATAATATTTTTATTTATTTTATTTTTTAGTAGGTATTTAATAATAGTTGGCAAGATTGTGCTATAAGAGGGATACAAATCCTACCACCAGAGTTCCATATCCCACCCTAATTCTTTATCCCTCTGGGAATATGGACCAAAGATCTTTATGGGGAACAGAAGGTAGAAAGTCTGGCTTCTGTAATTGCATTTCTGCTGGATTTGAGCGTTGACAGGTGGATCTATACCCCTAGCCTGTTTCTATCAATAATAATATTTTTTATTTTAAATCTAAATCAGAAGTATTGGTTTTACCTGCACTTGGCCCATCAGCACCTCATGACTTCACTTGTGTCCAGCCTCTTTTCGACTATAAGTATGCTAGTTCATTTTTCCCCCTCAGTATCACTGCTGAGAAATTTAGTATGCAACATTTCTATTTCTGCTCAATTCTCAGCAGTTTCATTTCTCGACAATTTTTTCTTGACCCAGGTGCTATTTTAAATTGCTTGAAAGTTCCCATTAAAAAAAAAAAATCTTAACTTTATTGTTATTGCTGTTTGATATCTGTGTGACCTGCTTTTTGAGATATGGAGACATACTTCAGAGACGTAATTAAGTGGTCTAATTTTTAGAGATGCATTCTTGTGTTCTTGAGAGGTTTTATAATCTATAATGAGAGGATTAAATATCCAAGCCTAATAATTTAGATTTGATTTTTTTTTTTGTCACTGGGTTTTTGCTGGGGCCTCAGATCTTTGTGACTTCCTCACTCCTGGTGGATTCTTTATTTTATTTTATTTTCAAAAAGAGGGAAGATACAGGGAGAGAGAAGAGGGGAGGGAAGGGGAGGGAGAGAGAGGAGAGAAGAGAGGAGGGAGTTGGGCAGTAGCGCAGCAGGTTAAGCGCATATAGCGCAAAGTGCAAGGACAGGTGTAAGGATCCCAGTTCGAGCCCCCAGCTCCCTACTTGCAGGGGAGTCACTTCACAAGCAGTGAAGCAGGTCTGCAGGTGTCTTTCTTTCACCCTCTGACTTCCCCTCCTCTCTCCATTTCTCTCTGTCCTATCCAACAACTACATTAATAATAACTACAACAAAAACAACAAGGGCAACAAAAGGGAATAAATAAGTAAATAAATATTTAAGATAAGAGAAGGGAAAAGAAGAGAAGAGAAGAGAAGAGAAGAGAAGAGAAGAGAAGAGAAGAGAAGAGAAGAGAAGAGAAGAGAATATCAAATGTATTAAAGCTTTCCTTTTCATGGTAATGCCATGTGGTGGCTGGAAACCAGAAAAAAAAAGTGTGTGTACATTCGGGGTAAAAATTCTTTTATCATGTGATAAAAAAAATATTTCTCTTTCCTGTGGATTTGTCTTTTCAATACTGGCTTTCACCGAGGAGAGACTTTTAATGTTGGATTCATCTGAGTATCAGATTTTATTTTTTTCTTTTCTGAATCATAATTTTGATGCCCTCTCTAAGAAATTATTACCTAGTCTAAAGGCAACAATATTGTTCATATATTTTGTTCATACATTTTATAGTCTTGTGTTTTCTATTTAAATCTATGTTTCATTATGAATTTGGTTTTATGCTTAATGTAAAGTAGATCAAGGTTCTTTTTATTTACAAATGAATCATACAAATAATTTGAATATCCCACTTTAGCCCATATACTTTGTTAGAAAATATCTTTGTTCACCTTCATCCAGGATGACGTTTATATCAAGGGACTCTTCAGAGCATCATGTTTGTTGGCACATTGATTAAATAAGGCTAGCAGTAGGTCCTAGTATTGGCTATGTTTTCTCTTGTTAGACATTTCTGCTGCTAGTGTCTCTGTCTCTCTAGTCTTCCTGTAAATGAGGTAAAGTAATGAGATCACGTCCTAGTTTTCTGATAAATTGTTCTCATTTTTTTCACATAGGGCAGAGAAGACTGAAGTTCTGAGTGAAGACCTTCTTCAGGTAATCTTGTCACAGCCCTTAAGCTCATAGACACCTGAAATATCCTTCCCTTTCAAAACTAAACCATTCTGAACTGGAGGTGACTGTGCTTAGTGAAATAAGTAAGGTGAAAGACAGCTACTTAATGGCTTCTCTCATATGTGAGATTTAAATAATTGGAACATATGAACTTGTTAAAAGAAGGAGGAGGAGGAAGAAGAGGAGGAAGAGGGGGAGGAAAAAGAGGAGGAGGAGGGGAACCAGGCAGTGGTGCACTTGGTTAAGCTCAAGTTACCATGCACAAGAACCTGGGTTTGAGACCCTGCTCCCCATCTGCAGAGGGGATGATTCACAAAAGAGTGAAGCAGGTCTGTAGGTGTCTTTCTCTCTCCCTCTCTATCTCCTTCTCCCCTCTCAATTTCTCTCTGTCCTATCAAATTAAAAAGGTAGGGAAAAAAGGGGGGGGTGGTCACTGGGACCAGTAGATTTGTAGTGCCAGCACCAAGCCCCAACAATAATCCTGGTGGCACTTAAAAGAAATAATAATAAAGGAAGTAAATTGTCTCTAAGATTTTGTGAGTACTGTGGTGGTTATTGTTGGGAGGGTGGAGACAGAAATTTCATGATAAGGAACTATATACCCTGTAATCTTATAACCTCGGAAGCCACTATTAATCACAGATTTAAGAAAAAAAAAAGGCTTAAAAAAAAAAGAGAGAGAGAGACCACACCATTCCCAGTGCTGTGTAGACTAAGCATTTGTTCCTCACACAGTCTATGTAGAGACACCATTTATGTACAGCTACAGTAGTAAACGTTACATTAGTACTTGGCATTTAGAATCCTAGTTCCGTATGACTTTTCAGGAAACCTTTATTGTCAGTTCAGTACATGGGAAGTAGACCGTCTGCAGTCAGCCATTCTCCCATTGTCTGATGTTGGATGTTGTCATCCCAGCGAGCCTCTCTCTTGAGAAACCTTGGGTCAGCTTTCCCACAATCCCCCAGATGAGAACCACACTTCTGAGCCTCTGAGGTCACCTCTGGCATCACTCACTGCTCTCTGTGTCTGCAGGTGGAGAAGCGGCTGGAGCTGGTGAAGCAGGTGTCCCACAGCACACACAAGAAGCTCACTGCCTGTCTGCAGGGCCAGCAAGGGGCAGAGGCTGACAAGCGTTCCGTAAGTGCCCTCCTAGCCTGAAGCTTCAAACTTGCCTACTTATGATGGGGGTCCCACTCAAGGGGTGGCATTTGTTGTGCTCCTTTATAGAACTATTTTTTGTGTCTTAAGAATTCTGCAAGGTGAGACAGCCTTTCCTGTGTCCTCCCTCCCCCCGCAGCCCTGCCTAGAGCATCCTATGTCCTCTTTAGACATACGGTGGTCTCCTTGATTTCTCCAGGCTGGGACAAGCCAGCAGAATTGCAGCATGTGGTAGAGATATCCCACATTTAGGAAGCTTTAATCTTTCTTACTTCAGCTTCACCTCATTCAGAGATTCCATTTGCCTCAGTAGTATCTCTAGATGTTGTGAAAAAATAATTATATTTTGGTTTTGAAAGTTACAACTGACTTATAAAGGTCCTTGAAAATTGTTTTCACTATAATGAAACAATAATGAGAGCCTGCTAAATAAAGGCACTATAATGTCTTTGCATAATAATCCATATTAGTGGGGCCAGGCGGCAGCACAGTAGGTTAAGCAAGCGCACATGGTGCGAAGCTCAAGGACCCGTGTTAAAGATCCCGGTTCAAGCCCCTGGCTCCCCACCTGCAGGGGGGTTGCTTCACAGGTGGTGAAGCAGGTCTGCAGGTGTCTATCTTTCTCTCCCCCTCTCTGTCATCCCCTCCTCTCTCGATTTCTGTCTGTCCTATCCAAAACAATAACAACAGCAATGGCAACAATAGTAATAGCAACAACAATGATAAACAACAAGGGCAACAAAAAGGGAAAAAATAGCCTCCAGGAGCAGTGGATTTGTAGTGCAGGAACTGAGCCCCAGCAATAACCATGGAGGCAAATAATAATAATTATTATTATTACTAATATTATTATTATTATTAATCTACATTAGTAGTAATAGGCACTGTGTAAATTGATTTTACTGAATGGCCCTATAGACAGGGATTACAAACTGACTTCCCTCTTGGCCCCATCCCTTTTCAACTCCACCGAAATTTTAAAGATACTCTGAGATACTCACATGACTTTACTACGGAGACTGTAGACTCTAAGAGGGTAGAGCCTTTTCCCTCCTCCTTGAGTTCACAGTCCACATATTTGGTGTTTGGTTATTTTCTGACCTGCAGTATTATTATTTTTGCTTTTCAGTGGTCGGTCTTCCTGATCCTACCCGCTGCCCCAAATTGTATTAGCCTTTTTTTTTTTTTGCCTCCAGGGTTATTTTTGGGACTTGGTGCCAGAACTATGAATCCATTGCTACTGGATGCTTTTTATTATTATTATTATTTTATTGGATAGGACATAGAGAAATTGAGAGAGGAGGGGAAGATGGAGAGGGAGAGAGAAAGATAGACACCTGCAGACCTGCTTCACCACTTGTGAAGCGACCCCCTCCACCAGCAGGTGGGGAGCCGGGGGCTCAAACCTGGATTTTTGAACTTAACCCTGTGTGCCACCACCCGGCTCCTATTAGCCTAATTTCTACCGGCTTTCATGGACTGTGTCCTGAGCCTTCCTTCCTTCCTTCCTTCCTTCCCCCTCATTAACCTGTTCTACTTGCTCTTTCATTTGCTTTTCTTTTCCTAGTCCTGGTTGCGCCTTTCTCTCTCTCGCTCCCCTCTCTCTCTCTCTCTCTCTCTCTCTCAATATTCCTTGTAAGAATCACTTACGTATAGTAGAAAAGCAGTGTCTACAGCTTTGGAAATGTCTATGAAGAGTATTCCATGCATGTCAGAAGTCTCAGCAAGGGGATTCTGAACAATCTACATGGAGAGCTTGATAAATTGCTTTGGACACAAAGTCCTTTTCTGGAACAAACACCTGAGGTAGCACCCCAGGAGCTTTTGTGGAGCCTACAATCAGGTCTGCCCACAACCTACGTCCTTCCTTTTATCCCAGGAAACACTATTTAAAAAAAAAAATACGGTAGTCGGGCGGTAGCACAATGGGTTAAGCGCACGTGGTGCAAAGCGCAAGGACCGGCTTAAAGATCCCAGTTCGAGCCCCCGGCTCCCCACCTGTAGGGGAGTTGCTTCACAAGTGGTGAAGTAGGTCTGCAGGTGTCTATCTTTCTCTCTCCCTCTCTGTCTTCCCCTCCTCTCTCCAATTCTCTCTCTCCTATCCAACAACGACGACATCAATGACTACAACAGTAAAGCAACAAAGGCAACAAAAGGGAATAAGTAAATAAATAAAAATAAATAAATATTTTTTAAGAAAATTATTTATTCCCTTTTGTTGCCCTTTTAGTTATTGTTGTTATTGATGTCCTTGTTGCTGGATAGGACAGAGAGAAATGGAGATAGGAGGGGAAGACAGAGAGGGGGAGAGAAAGAGAGACACCTGTAGACCTGCTTCATCACCTGTGAAGCGACTCCCCTGCAGGTGAGGAACCGGGGGCTGGAGCCAGGATCCTTATGGGATCCTTACGCCGGTCCTTGAGCTTTGCGCCATGTGTGCTTAACCCACTGCACTGCTGCTCAACTCCCAGGAAACACATTTTTTTAAATGACTGGTACACAATAAATAATGCTTTGGGGGCTAGGGAGATAGCATAATGGTTCTGCAAAAGACTTTCATGCCTGAGGCTCTAAGTGCCCACGTTCAATCTCCAACACCACCATAAAAAAGAGCTGAACAGGTCTCTCTGTCTCTGAGAAATAATATATATGATGTTTTGGTATCAAGAGTAACACCTGAATATTGCCTCAAGGGTTTTAAAATGGCCTTTAGAATTAGTATTGCTAGTGGATGACTACAAGCATTGTTTTCTCCAGAGTGATGTAAATTTATTTAAATCTATAGCATTTCAGTTAAACTTAATGGGTTTTTTTAATTTTTATTTATGAAAAGGTAACACTGACAGAAAAACATAGGATAAGAGGAAGACAACTCCACACAATACCCACCACCAGAACTCCATATCCCATCCCCTCCCCTGATAGCTTTCCTATTCTTTATCCCTCTGGGAGTGTGTACCCCGGGTCATTATGGGGTGCAGAAGGTGGAAGGTCTGGCTTCTGTAATTGCTTCCCCGCTGAACATGGGCGTTGACTGGTCGATCCATACTCCCAGCCTACCTCTCTCTTTCTCTAGTGGGTCAGGACTCTGGGGAAGCAGGGCTCCAGGACACATTGGTGGGGTTGTCTGCCCAGGGAAGTCTGGTTATTGACATGTTATCATCTGGAACCTGGTCGCTGAAAAAAGAGTCAACATATAAAGCCAAACAAATTGTTGACTAATCATGAACCTAAAGGCTGGAATCATTCAGCTGAAGAGTTGGGGAGGGGGGTCTCTATTTTGTAGATAGTTAGTAAGTCTATTTAAGTTATATTCTAAAGGGCCCATGACTATACTAGCTTTTTTTTTTTTATTTGTTTGGGTTTTTTGTTTGTTTGTTTGTTTGTTTTTGAGCCTGACATCTGATATGCAAGTAGATCCAAGTTATTATCTGGGGAGATGTTGTCATGGCTGGAAAAAAGACTATAAAGCTGAATCAGGGAAGAGAGTAGCTCCCAAATATAGGAAAGGTGTATAAATACTGTCGACTGTAAATACCATCGATTTGAAGAAAGCCCACTAGTAGGCATTTGGCTTTCTGAGTATGCTGAACTATAGTGGATTAGCTGGGAAATAGCCCAGCCACTGGAGTTCAGGGCTGCCATGCCTAAAGCTCTTTATTTGATCATCTTTATTTGCTGGAGTGGTACTCCGGTGATGTCTCTGTCTCTTTCTTTGTTTCTCATATAAATTTTTTTTTTTTAAATAATAGTTTGAGCTGTGGAAAGAACAGCAGGCCAAGAAATAACTGACACTGAGAACTTACTGCTCAGGTGACCAGAGGAAGGGGGAGGGGGCATGCTATACACCTGGGGAAACACCAGATTAGATCAAGAGGAAGAGGGAGAAAAATATGGCCGGGGTTTTAATTATGGCTCCTATGGGATGGAACAGATGGGATGGGGTAAGCTGGCTTAGACTGATTAATTTGAAAGTTATTTTTGCGTGCTCGGAGGCACAGAGCTGCCCCTTATTGTTGTGCTTCTGCTACCTGGGAGGTAGTTCTTCTTAGGATTTACAAGTTCCCAAGTGTCAAAGTCTCAAGATATAAAAAAATAGGAGACGTGGTTAATTTACCAATTAATAATGGCATTCACAAACAAGGGACTTACTTCACAACAAATTGAAAGCAGCTAGATTTGGGTCAGCATTTCTGCTTTCTCCTGACAGATACAACATAGTTATGGGAAGACTTAACATCTTCAGATAGCCTCATCAAAGACAAAATTGTGAAGTGGTGAGAGAATGAACTCTCTCTTTGGAAGCATTTTTATTATATGTTATTATTGTTGAAAGAAAGAAAGAAAGAAAGAAAGAAAGAAAGAAAGAAAAGAAAGAAAGAAAGAGGGGGAGAGAAAGGGAGAGAGGGAGAAGGGAAGGAAGGAAGGAAGGAAGGAAGGAAGGAAGGAAGGAAGGAAGGAAGGAAGGAAGGAAGGAAGCTCTCCTGGGAGAATTTCTTTTATATTTCCCTAGCTACAAGAGAGGTTGAAAAGATGAATTTTTTTTTTTGTCAAATAAATGGATTTGCTGTGACTGTCTGTGACTTCCTCACTGAGATATCTACAACTGGACTTGTGTGAGAAAGAAATTAGCATCGCCAGGGTTGGAGGCCCCAAGGGCTGTAGCTATACTTGGGCAATCTTTAATATGTCAACTGAACACCGTCTACTGAAATCACAATGAATCTGTCTCTCATCAGTGACTTGACTACACAGATTTTGACATAGATTTAGTCAAAGATTTCATGAACTGCACAGTTTTACCTCAGATGACTGAATAAATGATTGGTCTCAAAGGAAAGTCAGATGGGTATTTCCAAGGTTCAAATGTTTCAGTGTTTTCTAAAGTAAGACACTGAGATCTTTAATAGAAAACACAATACCTGGGGGTGTGTGGGGGGGAGCCGGTGGTCATGCACCTGGTTGAGTGCATATATTACAGTGTGCAAGGAGTCAGGTTTCAGCCTTTCCCCACCTGCAGGGAAAGCTTTGCAAGCAGTGTTACAGGTGTCTCTCTTTTTCCTTTTCTGTCACCCTCTTCCCTTTCAATTTCTGGCTGTCTCTATCCAATAAGTAAATAAAAATAAGACAAAACAATTTTTTAAAAAAAGAAAACACAATACATATGAATTGCTACAAACACTGAAATATGTGCTCAGTTCTTGTGTTTAGTAGATAAGATATCCCAGGGCCTAAAGAATAGGTGAGGGGGCCAAGACAGTGGTGAACCCAGCTGAATGCACAAGTTACCTTGAGTAAGGATTTGGTTTAGAGACTCAGTCCCTACCTGTGGGGGGCAGGGGAATGCTTCACAAGTGGTGAGGCAAGTCTGCAGGAATCTCTCTCTCTCTCTCTCTCTCTCTCTCTTTTCCTTTCTCCCTCCTGGCCCCCCCCCCCAATTTCTCTCTGTTCTATCAAATAAAATAGAAGGGGAAAAAATGGCTGACAGGAGTGACAGATTTGTAGTGCTGGCACTGAATCCCAGAGATGACCCTTGTGGTGAAGAAAAAAAAAAATAGGTGAAATAAAAAATAGAGAAAGAGAAACTTAGAGCAAAACAAGAAATGGGAAAGAGGAGGTAGGGGAATTAATGAATATCTGTGAGACAGAGATACTGAGTTAAGGGAAAGTGGGTAGAAAAACACTCAGAGGAAATGAGGTCCACTGCAGTGAGCTTGTGGGGTAATAGAGTCTCAAACAGTCCCTGGACCTCAGAACTGAAAAGGATGTTGGGGGAATCCAGCAGGAACAGTATATTTGAGTCCTGAAAAGTTACTTTTCATCCTTCTTTTTAGCATCTCACTAGTTCATTAGCAGTTTAGTGATAGTTTTTTTTTCTTTAATTTTTATTTATAGAATAGAAACACTGAGAAGACCATAGGATAAGAGGATACAATTCCCACCACCAGAACTCTGTTTCCAATCCCCTCCCTCGATAGCTTTCCTATTCTTTATCGCTCTGGGAGTTAGGGACCCAGGATCATTGTGGGTGCAGAAGGTGGAAGGTCTGGCTTCTGTAATTGCTTCCCTGCTGAACATGGGCGTTGACAGGTTGATCCATACTCCCAGTCTGCCTCTCTCTTTCCCTAGTGGGGCAGGGGCTCTGGGGAAGCTGGGCTTTGCCAATTATGACACCATCCCCTCCCCCCCAGACAATAACTTAGGTCACTTGCATATTAGATGTCAGGATCAGGCAAAAACTAGTTGGGACATGGGCCCCTTAGAATATACCTAAAATAGAACTGCTAGTGACAGTTTCTAACACTAAAACTATTATATTGCACTTTTAAACATTTGGTCCCAAGAGCTTGAGCTCATGTCACATGAAAGTGGGCAGAAAAGTGGGGTTTTGTTGTCATTATTACAGTGAGTGGAATAGTGTTACCAGGTGAATACTGAGTTAAATTGTATTCCTTTAAGAAATATATGTGTATATATATCTATATATTCATTTTATTTTAATGAGATAGAGAGATACAAAGAAAGAGAGTCAGAATACTGCTCCACTTTGACTTATGGTGAAGTTGGGGGTTAAACCTGGGGCCTGGTACTTCAGGCCAGGTATGAAAGTCTTTTTACATAACTACTATGCAGTCGTCCCAGCTCAATGATTCCTTATCTGGATTAGGGAAGAGAAAAAGTACTAAGTATGTCTAAGATAGTAGCTGGTTAATTCATAGGTTTGAAGACTATCAGTATGTTGAAAATATTTATTTACACCATTCTGGGAATTAGATAGTCACCTTTAATAAACTCTCTGTTCGCATATGAAAGTACCACTTCATCTTACTCAATGAATGCTTAGAAAGTATCAAATGCTGGATCAGAGAGATATCTTGCTGGGTGGAGTGCATGCCTTGTCACAACCCCTGTCACCTTGCTTCAATCCCAGTCACCTCAACATAGAAGGCAGTGGAACAAGTTCCAGTGTCATTATATCTGTCTGTCTACATCTCTCTAGTTAAATGAATCTGTGGTCCAGAACAGTGAAATACCACACATATGAGGCCCTGGCTCCACAGAAATAAAATAAATAAATAAAAAAAAAGCAAAAGGGACCAAATCTGCCCTTCAAGGAAGCACATGTGTCATTGCTGAATAATTCCTGTGCACTAAAAGCCCCCACACACACACAGAGTTCTCTGATTACTCAGTAGATGTCTCTGTGCCAAGGAAAACAGCCTATGAGAAGTTAAAGAGTGGAGGCCAGATGTGGGCACACCTGGTTTAGCACACACGTTACCATGCTTGAGGACCCACATGCAGTGAAGCAGCTCTACAGGCGTTTCTCTCTCTCTCTCTTTCTTTCTCTCCCTCTCTCTCTCTTTATTTATCCCTCTCTTCTCAGTTTATTTTGTCAAAGAAAGAGAGAGACAGACAGACAGACAGACAGACAGACGGACAGTGGATTCATTGTGTAGGCATTGAGCCCCAATAATAACCTTGCTGGCAAAAGGGAAAAAAATCAAATAGTGTAAGACCTCCACACAAATGGGACTTTTAGAGATGAGCTAAAGGCAGTGGCACCAGAAGTAGCAGACCTGCTTGTAAGACCAGGGGTAACCTATGGACATTTCCTGTAGAAAGAAAAGTTTGGTATTTTTTTAAGAAACAAGAAGGTGGTCGGAGTAGCTTAAGCATAAAGAATGATGAAAGAGGCATGAAACAGGACTGCAGAGGACTTCGGCATCCTAGTAGACTGTGGTAAAACCTTGGCTTTTATCCAGAGAGTAATGAGGAAGACAGGTTTAATCAGGAATGGATAATCAGATTTGTTTGGGATTACGTGGAGAGTGGATTCATAGGACATGAGCTATGATGGAAATAAGAGGTGGCCCAAGAGCTAATAAGAGCAGTCTAAACATGGACCTGTGGAATAGAATTGAGAGCCCAGAAATAAGCACCCCCCCCCCACCTACACACACACATATGGACATTTCATCTTTGACAGAGGTTCCCAGATGATTAAATGGGGGAAGGAGATCCTCTTCAACAACTGGTGTTGGAAAAATTGGGTTGAAACATGGAGAAGAATGAAACTGAACCACTATATTTCACCAGACACAAAAGTAAATTCCAAATGGATCAAGGACTTGGGTGTTAGACCAGAAACTATCAAATCCTTAGAAGAAGATATTGGCAGAACTCTGTTCCACCTAATTTTTTTTTATTTAAAAATTTTTTTTGTAAATTTTATTAGTGATTTAATAATGATTAACAAGATTGTAAAATAACAGGGGTACAGTCCCTCACAGTTCCCACCATCAGAGTTCTGTGTCCCATCTCCTCCATTAGAAGTGTCTCTATTCTTTATCTCTCTCTGGTAGTATGGACCAAAATTCCCCACTGGGTGCAGAGGGTGGAAGCTCTGGCTTCTGTAATTGTTTCTCTCCTGGACATGGGCATTGACAGGTCAATCCATACCCCTAGCCTGTTGCTATCTTTCCCTCGTGGGATAGGGTGGTTGGGTTCCAAGACACATCGGTGGAGTCATCTGCCAGGGGATCTCAGGATGGTATCCACCTAAATTTTAAAGGTATCTTCACTGATACAAACCCACTTGCAATAAAGATTCCCTGAAAATCGCAACACTTATTTTTTTCCCATAAAACATACTACTATATTGTAATAGAGTGGAGGATATAGAATAATGTTTATGCAAAGGGTCTTGAGGCTTTCAAGTCCCAGGTTCAATTCCCTGCACCACCAAAAGTCAGAGATGAGCTGTGCTCTGGTAAAAAGAGTCATTATCATCATCAAATCACTCTCATTTCTCATCATCAATAACCTGAGCTCCTTGAGATCAGGGATTTTCTCTTCGCACCACGGCTATATTTTTCATGCCTAGAATAGCGCCTCCTACATGGCAGACAATGTTGAAAATAGATTTGGGGGCTTGGCAGTGTAGGCTGGGTACCTTGACTAGATGGTGCAGAAGCTGCCTGTCATGTCAGTACGTTAGTCTGAATTCTTCATACTTAACACAGATACCATTTAGAATGACAGTTCTGATTTTATGCCTTACCTTAAGCAAGTCAACAACTTCTATGTGCCTTGGCTCGTTATGGGGGAAATAGTAAGACAGTCTGAGGTGACTGTTCACTCTAAAATTATCTTAAGCATAAGCAACAGCAGTTTGTAGGATGACTCAGAGACAAAAAAAGTCTTACTACCTACTCTGGTTCTCAAGTGTACATGGACACTCTGTCTCTCTCAGTATCACCCATCTCTGAAATCTGCTGTCTACTACCAAAAGACATAGACCAGATTTGACATTTAGGAATCAGTAGTTTCCTGTGGTTTTTATCTCAAACAGTGGGGTCGTCATACTATTCTTAAATAGTTAGTTACATTAAGTATTGTGTTCGGTATTCACATATAACACTCCAATGATCTCTCAGGCAGCTCTGTTGGGCATGAATTTACTACTTCTTTTGGGAGACAGTAATAATAGCATCAGGGACTGGGCATTGAGTGGTGCACCTGTTTGAGCACACACGTTACCATGCCAAGGACCCAGGTACAAGCACCCCTCCCTGCCCTCAGAAGGGTTGCTTCATGAATGGTGAAGCATGTCTGCAAGTGTCTTACTCCCTTTCTAACTTCTCTTTCCCCTCTCAGTTTCTCTCATTCCTATCTAATAAAACAGAAAGTGGGGAAAAGGGGGGAAAATGGCCACGAAGGGCAGTGGATTCATAGTACTGGCAGCGAACCCCGGTGACAACCCTACCGTCAATTATGAAAACAAGCACGTACAAACTGTTGTATTTACTGTAAAACATTATCTGTATTTATTTATTGGATAAAGACAGCCAGAGATCGAGAGGGAAGGAGGAGATAGAGAGGGAGAGAGACAGAGAGAGACACCTGCAGCCCTGCTTCACCACTCGTGAAGCTTTCCCCCTGCAGATGGGGAATCGGGACTCAAACTTGGGCCCTTGCGTGCTGTAACATGCACTCAACCAGGTGCACCATCACCTGCCCACCCCAATTCATTATTCTTTTTTTAAATATTTATTTTATTTATTCACTTTTGTTGCCCTTGTTTTTTTATTGTTGTAGTTATTATTGTTGTCGTTCAATTCATTATTCTTAAAGCACCATCCAGATAAAATCTCATTTATTTCCACTGAAGTTTCACCCAACAATCCTCCAAATCCTATCTTTTTTTTTGTAATAGAAGGACTCAATTTTCCTTAAATAAATTCCTACTTATGAGACTCCATGGTCTCACTACCACAGGCCCTGCCTAGTGGTAGTCATGTCATCAGTAGAGGGATCATTTAAATAATGTTTTCACTTCATTCAGTAATCTATGCAGCCACTCAACATGAGGACTGGAATGATAGCTTACCAAGGAGAGTGCCTGCCTTGCCTTATGTGCAGGCCAAGTTCATGCCCTGCCACCACCTGGGAGGTGCTGTGGCACAAAAAGAAGCTCTGTGCTGTAGACTTTTGTCTGTCTGCCTGTCTCTCCGAATAATGAAAACAAAAAGGACATCCCAGGGAAATAAAATCGCTTGTGAGCAAGACCCAAGCTCAAAAGAAAAAGGAAGTTCCACGTGTCATGGTATGAAATGATTCCAGAGAGTCGGGCGGTAGCGCAACGGGTTAAGTGCTAAATAAACGGGTTAAATAAATAAATATAATAAAAAATTAAAGCCATACAGAGGGGACAGACAGTGGCACACCTGTTAAGTGCACACACTACAGTGCACAAGGACCCGGGTTCAAATCCCTGGTCCCCACCTGCAGGGAGAAAGCTTCACGAGTGGTAAAGCAGGGCTGCAGGTGTCTCTCTGTTTCTCTCCCTCTCTACATTCCCCTCCCCTCTCAACTTCTCTCTGTCTCTGTTCAGGAATAATTAAATTTAAAAAATTATAATGAAAGCCATACAGAAAAGAAAATGCATTTTTGTATCTATTGAAAGGTGCAAGAATAAACTCACATCAATCAAAAACACGCCATTCAAGCATCAAATGCAATTTACAAATGGCTGGATAGATTGATATGTAAATGCAGAAAGGAAAGATAAGTAGAAAGGTTATTTTTGTTAAAAATCTCAGGAATTAAAAAGTGGTTGAAGAAGGAGTGATTTTCTCCCTGTAGCACTTGTCACTCAGTGTGAAAGTGCTAAATGACTAGAAATATCTAGAAAAGAACTTGCTTTCTTGGCACTAGAGGAGAGGGCCCTTCCAGACAGACTTTTGCAAACTGAGTTTTTCTAGCTTCTGAACAGTCTCTTGTTAGGCTCCTCAGCACACGCTTGCTAAGAATCACCAGTCTTTTGATCATAGGTGACTAAGCTGACTCCGTTCGTTACTCGCCTCTAGGTACAATTTTCATTTATTGACGGCACTAACTAGACTAATCAGGACCCATAATTGGAAAAAAAAAAAACTCACATATAGATGTTTTTCCAAAATGTTGTCAGCTTTATTTTATTACTATTATTTTTATTGCTATTTATTTTAGACACCTGCAGACCTGCTTCACCACTTGTGAAGTGCCCCTCCTGCAGGTGGGGATCTGGTATATAAAGTAGCCTCGGAGATCTGCAGCTGAGCCTGTTAGTTTCCACTGCAGGTCTTTACAGTCCTGCTTTGTGAAGGAAGTCACCCGCTCAATTGTGATTCTACTTTCTGTATAGCACATTCTATAGCACTTCCACCTATTTCAACTGATCTTTGGGGGGGAGGGGAGATAGCATAATGGTTATGCAAAGAGACTTTCAGGCCTGGGGCTTCCAAGTCCCAAGTTCAGTTCCCCACACCACCATAAACCAGAGTTCAGCAGTGCTCTGGGGATTAAAAAAAAAAAAAAAAATTTAAAAAGAAAGAAAAAAAGAAAGAAAGAAAGAAAAAATCCTGACTTCCCTGGTCAGATAACCTTATCATGGTGTCCCAGAACGTCACCTCTTCAGAGACCTATCCCACTAGAGAAAGATAGAAACAGGATGGGGGTATGGGTAGACCTGCCAATGTCCGTGTCCAGTGGAGAAGCAATTACAGAAGCCAGAACTCCCACCTTCTACACCCCAAAAGGAATGCTGGTCCATACACCCAGGGGGGTCGCTTCACAGGCGGTGAAGCAGACCCGCAGGTGTCTATCTTTCTCTCCCCCTCTCTGTCTTCCCCTCCTCTCTCCATTTCTCTCTGTCAATATCTAGCAATGATAACATCAATAACAACAATAATAACTAAAACAACAATAAAAGAAAAACAAGGGCAACAAAAGGGAAAATAAATAAATATAAATAAGAAAGGAATGAGTCTTGCCATAATCCTTAGTAGTAACATGCATACTTGTCTAACCTCTTTCTTTTCTTTCTTTTTTAAAAATATTTATGTTATTTCCTTTTTGTTGCCCTTGTTTTTATTGTTGTTATAGTTATTATTGTTGTTGTTAGTGATGTCGTCGTTGTTGGATAGGACAGAGAGAAATGGAGAGAGGAGGGAAAGACAGAGAGGGAGAGAGAAAGATAGACACCTGCAGACCTGCGTCACCGCTTGTGAGGCGACTCCCCTGCAGGTGGGGAGCCGGGGGCTCGAACCGGGAGCCTCACACGGGTCCTTGCGCTTTGCGCCACGTGTGCTTAAGCCGCTGCGCTACCGCCTGACTACCTCTCCGCTTTCTTTTCATCCCTCTTTTCTTCCCGCCCTCATGCCCGCCTGTCTATCTAATGACATAGCATAACATTTACCATTTCGGTCTGTTAAAGTGAAATGCTGCGCATCTGCGCATCACTGTCTAGTTGACGACCTTTTAATTTTCTCAAAAAGACATCTCAAAACCATCACAGAACCTTGGCCTGTTCTCTCCTCCACCAAACCCCTGACACCCATGGATCGATCTACTTTCTGTCTAAAAGAATTTGCTTGCTCTAGATATTTCATATAAAAAGAATTTAAAACGGGAGTCAGGCGGTAGCACCGTGGGTTAAGCGCACGTGGTGCAAAGCAAGGACTGGCAGAAGGATCCCGGTTCGAGCCCCCAGCTCCCCACCTGCAGGGGAGTCACTTCACAGGCGGTGAAGCAGGTCCGCAGGTATCTATCTTTCTCTTCCCCTCTCTGTCTTCCCCTCCTCTCTCCATTTCTCTCTATCCTATCCAACAACAACGACATCAATAATAACTACAACAATAAAACAAGGGCAACAAAAGGGAATAAATAAATAAATAAATATAAAAAAAGAATTTAAAACAAAAAAGGAAAGAGGAAGAGGACGTTGTCTTATGGTGAAACAAGATACTATTTTGATGGAAAATGAAATATACTGACTTATCTTGGGAAATGTTGACAGTTCTGTAAACCAGAATTTCCACAATAAAATGATATTGATGTTTAAAAAAAAAAAAAGGATGGTGGGGGTAGATTGCATAATGGTTATGCAAACAGTCTGTTGTGCCTGAGGCTTCAAAGTCCCAGGTTTAATCCCCTGCACCACCATAAACCCAGAGCTGAGCAGTGCTCTGGTGTAAAAAAAAAAAGAAGGAATCTTGCCATGCATGTCCCTTTTGTGACTATGATGTCTTCAAGATCCACCCATACTGTAGAATATATCAGAACTTCATTCAACTTTATGACTGAATCATATCCTATCCATTTGTGTGGCTATATCACATTTCATTTATCCAGTCACCCACTGATAAACATTTGAGCTCTCAGCTATTTGGGAATAATGCTGGTGTTCACACTCACGCACATACTTGACCTTTGTTTTTCTGTTATTTTGAGTCTCTACCAAAGAATGGAATTGCTGGGCTAAATTGTAATTTTGTTTAACTCATTGAATCCCTGCCACAGACTTTTCCACAGAACAATAATATTTTACATTTTCACCAGCAATGTAGGAGCACTTCAATTATTTTATATGCTTAAAGGTATTTATTTTCTGGCAGCCAGAGAGATAGATTACCCAGGAGACCACATACTTTGCCATGGATGGGGACCCAGACTGAAATCCCTACATGGGCCACATGGGAACACCATGCAGACGGGAGGCTCTCCGAGTGACATCTCTCTTTCCCTGTGTCTCTCTTCCTCTCTGAATTGCCAACTACCTGGAAAAAAAAAAAAGAGGGATGAGGAAAAGGAGAAGAAAAGTCTGCTAAGAATGATGGAATCATGTAGCCTCGATGCCCTGGTGGCAAAAAAGAAAGAGAGAGACAGAGAGAGAAAGAAGAAAGAAAAAAATTTTTTTTCCTCCAGGATTATCACTAGTGCTTGGTGCCAGCATGTGAATCCACTGCTCCTGGAGGCCATTTTTTTCCATTTGTTGTTATCGTCATTGTTGATACTGCTTGCTGCTGCTGTTGTTGTATAGGACAGAGAGAAATTGAGAGAGGAGGGAAAGATAGTGGAGGAGAGAAAGATAGATACCTGCAGACCTGCTTCACCGCCTCTTACGTGACCTCCCCCCCTGCAGGTGGGGAGTCAGGGGCTCGAACCTGAGTCCTTACGCTGGTTCCTGCGCTTCACGCTTTGTGCGCTTAACTCGGTGCCCCACCACCTGGCCCACCAAAATTCATTTTTTAAAATGATATATCACTATCATAGTAATTATCATGAATGTGAGGTGATATATCATTGTAGCTTTGACTTGGGATTAATTCCTTAGTGACTGAAGATAGCAGTTGTTTTTATTTATTTTTTCATGTGTTTATTGTCCATTTTTACATCTTCTTTGGAGTGTGCTTTGCTTTGGGGATTGCTTTCTCTGCATAGTTATTGTACGTGAACACTCTTTCTTGACCATAAACTATTGTTTCTTTTTAAATTCAGGCTAATACCCTTCTTGAGGGACTGGTTTAGAGAAATAAAAACTTTTTCTATAATCTTTAACATAATTTTGAAATCTTTTTTTCTCTGTCACTATCCTACTTGGTTTTTGAGTGCAGCATGCCAACCCAAGCCTTCTGTTCCAAATCGACAGATATAATTTGTCGACTTTCTGAATGTTGACATCTCTGGGTCTTACTTGTGATTGTGTCTTACAAATCTGTTGATATTACAATGCATTTTCAAAATTAATTTCTTAACTAATGTAACACCTATCCAAACCTTTGTCTTTTTGCTATTTTGGAGAAAGTAGTTACCTATTGAAGTTTTTCTCGTTACTTTTTCCCCCTTCTTTTCAGAAAAAATTGCCTTTGACGACACTGGCTCAATGCTTGAT